>NC_083575.1:27655381-27915381 GCF_027579695.1 Neoarius graeffei | reverse complement strand
TCCAGTAAAATGACCCGTTATCTAACCTTGCTTTATATTACAGTTGCACTCACAAGGCAGGCTGTCCTTTTTTTTTTTTGCTGGCGGGAGAGCCGAGTCTGCAATGTTTGCCCATGCCGACTTGTTTTGGTTAAAAGTAGGTCAAACATGCCCCACGGTGGTTACGTGATACTGTTGCTCTCCTTTTTCGACAATCTCCGGAATCGTAAAATGTGGGATGTGCTTTATCTCAGCAAAACATTCACACACAGGATACACGGTGTGTGCGCAGCAGCCAAACATCTCAAAACTCCAACAGCTCCAGAAATTTTGCCCAGAATTCAACTTTGCGGTCAGAACCTTTAAATAAATCAGGAGGTGGAACGAATGAACAGTGCAGGAGTATCAAAAGAAATGTAAAAGGAATATTGGTGGAAATACCAGTGATATTGATTGTAACCAAGAATTCATCATCATTGTCCAAATGGATTTTCGATATTTGATCAATAAAATCATTGGTAAATAAGATAAGAAGGTAAATGTTCAATGAGAGGTTTACATCTGCTTGGTCTGAAGACGAGAAGATGTAGACTATTAGTCTGTTTTCTTTCTTTCAGCTGTATTTCAGATGAGACAGTACGCCAGCTCTCAGCTAAAGATCAGCTCTCCAAACACTACCAGGTTCCGGTCTTCAAGTTCATCGGCAGTGACAACAGGGTAAGTGAAAGTGCGCGTACACACTGAGATTGAGAAGCTGTGTTCATATCTTACCCGAAGCCCTGCAGTCCTCCTTTGCTGACACAGTCAAGTAGTTCCCGAGTCTTCAAGGGTGGATGGACTTAACAGCAAAGGAGGACAGCAGCTACAAACTCCTGTTCCAATTTCCGGTCAAATGCTTGTCTGATGTCCGATGAACCTTTTTCCCCAAACTCATTTTCCATTCAAACAGAAATTTCAGAGTGTTTTTGTCAGGGCGGCGCTGTCGCCTCACAGCAAGAAGGTCCTGGGTTCGAGCCCCGGGGCCGGTGAGGGCCTTTCTGTGTGGAGTTTGCATGTTCTCCCCGTGTCCGCGTGGGTTTCCTCCGGGTGCTCCGGTTTCCCCCACAGTCCAAAGACATGCAGGTTAGGTTAACTGGTGACTCTAAATTGAGCGTAGGTGTGAATGTGAGTGTGAATGGTTGTCTGTGTCTATGTGTCAGCCCTGTGATGACCTGGCGACTTGTCCAGGGTGTACCCCGCCTTTCACCCGTAGTCAGCTGGGATAGGCTCCAGCTTGCCTGCGACCCTGTAGAAGGATAAAGCGGCTAGAGATAATGAGATGAGATGAGTGTTTTTGTCAGTGAAATCATAAATATGTACTTTGATGCATTAGCTGTAGATCACATAATGTAGACTCCAGATGACATAAGTTCAGAAGTCATACTCTGTTCAGTCTAGGGTGACCATTTCCATAACACCAAAAAGGAGGACATTATTTGGATGGGGGGTCTGGGGGCCCTCCCCCAGAAAATTTTGTATTTCTTGGATGCAATTTCCTGCATTCTAATCAATTTTAGGGTGAATAATGGCAAATCCCATCTGATTCATAGCCCTCAAATTTTTATGTAAACCACAGTGGCAAGATTGAGAATGGATTATTTTTATGCAAGTCACTCAAGTTTGGTGAAATCAACATCGCAATTTTGTAGGGTTAAAGATTGATTGTAGGGAAAAAAGAGTAAGGTCAAAGCATTCATAGTCTCATCTCATCTCTAGCCGCTTTATCCTTCTACAGGGTCGCAGGCAAGCTGGAGCCTATCCCAGCTGACTACGGGCGAAAGGCGGGGTACACCCTGGACAAGTCGCCAGGTCATCACAGGGCTGACACATAGACACACAACCATTCACACTCACATTCACACCTACGCTCAATTTAGAGTCACCAGTTAACCTAACCTGCATGTCTTTGGACTGTGGGGGAAACCGGAGCACCCGGAGGAAACCCACGCGGACACGGGGAGAACATGCAAACTCCGCACAGAAAGGCCCTCGCCGGCCACGGGGCTCGAACCCGGACCTTCTTGCTGTGAGGTGACAGCGCTAACCACTACACCACCGTGCCGCCCCAGCATTCATAGTATTTATTATAATTCATGTATTAGCTCTTAATTGGCTAGAACACCATATTTGTATTTATTAAAAACATTGTGGAGTAACAAACCACTGAAATTAATCTTAAGGTGCTGAGTACCAAAAAGCACAACATTTGTAGATTCTCAAAGAACAAATAGGCAACATAACCAGCAACATTATAAAACGTTTTAAAACAGTATATCATGCTTCAGTCTTGTGTCTTCAGAATTCATAGGTGTCTTTGTGTGTGTGTGTGTGTGTGTGTGTGTGTGTGTGTGTGTGTGTGTGTGTGTGTGTGAGAGAGAGAAGAGAGAACAGTCAGACTCTTTGAAGTAGCCTGTGCCTTTGACATGTTCATGGAGGAATTTTACTGTACAAAAAAACTGAAATATCAACCTCTAACATCTGCCATTGAGAACTGTGGCTACAAATGTGTCCTCGTTGTGCTTCTCTTTGGGAGTCTCTGCTGACAGAACTGTCCGAAATAAATACAGTCCTCTCTGTGTATCTGTTGTAGTAGATGTAGATATAGTAGATGTGCATTTGCACTGTCATCCATATCCTAACAAGTTAAGTTGTGAGCAGCTGGTCTACCGGACAGACTCGTGTTTCCAAGTCCCGGCCAGGGCCAGGGGGGCAGGGCACTAGGCACGCGCCAGGAAGATCATCAAAGGATAGAGCGCAACACGTTCTAGAACGCAACGTCTCGCGGTGCGGAGTTCGAATTGCATGCCAAAAACCATCGAGCCATAGACTCTTTATTGTAGATTACTAGTGTGCAGCACAGATCTGCAGTTTCCCTACAAAACGTTATTCTAGAACTCTGCTCTTCCAGTCTGGCAAGTCGATATTATATAATTCCGCTCATCATCTCTAAAAGGAGGACAAATGTGCGTCCGGCTTGATGCTGCGCCGGACGACGGACAAGACATTGAAAAGACGGACGGACCGGCCTAAAGCTGGACGTCTGGCCACCCTAGTTCAGTCAGATGTTCTATATTTTTGCAAACATAATCATGTTCAGTCCGAAGGCAAAATAAATTTATTTCAATATCTTTCTGCTATGATCTCCAACCATTACTAACTAACAATCGCAAGGGGTTTTACAACCCCAATTCCATAAATTTGGGACACTGTGTTGTAAAACGTACATAAAAAAACAGAATATGATGATTTGCAAATCAGGAAACCCTGTATTTCATTGAAAATAGTACAAAGACAACATATCAAATGTTGAAACTGAGAAATTGTATTTTTTTTTTAAAAACATGCTCAAGTCGAATTTGATGTCGGCAACACGTTTCGAAAAAGGTTGGGGAAGAAGAAACCTTTATTTATCACATGCACACTTCAAGTACAGTGAGATTCAGCCTCTGCATTTAACCCATCTGAAGCAGTGAACACACACGCACACACCCAGAGCAGTGGGCAGCCACACTACAGCGCCCGGGGAGCAGTCAGGGGTTCGGTACCTTGCTCAAGGGCACCTCAGCCCAAGGCCACCCCATGTTAACCTCACTGCATGTCTGAACTGTGGGGAAAACCGGAACACACGGAGGAAACCCACACTGACACGGGGAGAACATGCAAACTCCACACAGAAAGGCCCCTGTCGGCTGCTGGGCTCAGAACCTTCTTGCTGTGAGGCGACAGTGCTGACCGCTACACCACCGTGCTGCCCCCAACACAGGGGCATGTTTACCACTGTGTTGCATCACCTCTACTTTTAACAACACACTGTAAATGTTTGGGAACTGAGGAGACCAATTGCTTAAGTTTTGAAAGAGAAATGTTGTCCCATTCTTGCCTGATATACAATTTCAGTTGCTCAACAGTTCAGGGTTTCCTTTGTCATATTTTGTGCTTCATAATGCGCCAGATGTTTTAAATGGGAGACAGGTCTGGACTGCAGGCAGGCCAGTTTAGCACCCAGACTCTCTTACTACAGAGCCATGCAGTTTTAATAGGTGCAGAAAGCGGTTTGGCATTTTCTTGCCGAAAGAAGGAAGGCCTTCCCTGAAAAATATTTTGTCTGGATGGCAACATATTGCTCTGAAACATGTATATATCATTCAGCATTAATGATGCCTTCCCAGATCTATAAGCTACTCATGTCATGTGCACTAATGCACACTCATACCAGCACAGATGCTGGATTTTGAACTGTGCACTGATGATAAGCCGGATGGTCCCTCTCCTCTTTAGCCTGGAGGACGTGGTGTCCATGATTTCTAAAAAGAATTTCTACTTTTGATTCGTCAGACTTTGGGACAATTTTCCACTTTGCCTCAGTCCATTGTAAAAGAGCTCCGGCCCAGAGAAGACGGCGGTGTTTCTGGATATTGTTTATATCCGGTTTTAACTTGCATTTGTGGATGCAGTAATGAACTGTTTTCACAGACGATGGTTTTCTGAAGTGTTCCTGGGCCCATACAGTGATTTCCACTACAGACACGTGTCTGCTTTAATGCAGTGTCTCCTGAGGGCCTGAAGATCACAGGCATCCAATGTCAGTTTTCAGCCTTGTCTCTTGCATACAGAGATTTCTCCAGATTCTCTGAATCTTTTAATGATATTATGTACCATAGATGATGTGATCCTCAAATTATTTGCAGTTTTACATTGAGAAACATTATTCTTAAATTGTTGCACTGTTTGCCCATGCAGTATTTCACAAAGTGGTGAAAGATAGGGAGGGGTTCCCTCCCTATTTTTACTTCTGAGAGACTCCGCCTCTCTGGGATGCTCTTTTTATACCCAGTCATGTTACTGACCAGTTAACCAAATTAGGGGTTTTTTTTTGTTTTGTTTGTTTTTTTTAAAGCATTACACAACTTTTTCAGTCTTTTGTTGCCCCTGACCCAACTTTTCTGAGACGTGTTGCTGACATAAAATTCAAAATGAGCACGTACGGTATTTTTCAAAAAACAATAAAAATTTCTCAATGTCAACATTTGATATGTTGTCTTTGTACTATTTTCAATGCAATACAGGGTTTCCATGATTTACAAATCGGCATATTCTGTTTCTGTTTTACACAGTGTCCCCAATTCAGAGGTGGACAAAGTACCCAACTTCATTCTTTAAATCAAAGTACAGATCCTGCTGGTCAAATGTTACTCCTATAAGTTGTACAGTCAAATTTTTACTTAAGTTAAAGTACTGAAGTACTTGCTTTTAAAATACTTACAGCAAGTATTTAAAGTACATTTTCTGTCATCGCATCGTTGTATTATTGCCACAACGCTTATAGTACCGAATGCTGTTACCAAAGACAGAAATATGAATTCACAAAACAAATGCATGCCGTGCCATCATGGTGGTTTAACATTAAGCTAGCTAGTCAGTGAAACTCCACCTGTCATGCTAGCAAACTCTTTTCAAACTCGCAATCATATTGGGTCGCTAACGTTACTTAAAAAGAGAGATTTCTACATTCTGTTTATTTGGCGAGATTATGCTAAAACATATTTCTGAAAGCACTTCAGATAAGTTAACGTTATTCATGTTAGCGTAACTCTGTTTTTACATGCTAACTAACAGTGTCCAAGTTAACTAGCTATGTGTTAACGTTAGCCGTGGACAAGGCGACGGCAACTTGGCGGGCAAATCCATAGAAAGTCATCTGACTAACCAGACTGCATAGCTATTGCAACGTTATCACTCGCTCTAAAAGCACAGACAACTTCGTTGCAAGCTTTCTCTTGGAATAAAATGTTTACAGACCTTGATATGTTTCCGCAGCTTGGATGGTGAGTTTTTGTAGGTCGTGACGTGGTTTGTTTTAGGCATTTAAAACAAAACAAATCTTTAATCCTTTCAGAAAACTGAAACATAGGTTCTAGCTATAGCATTGTGTGCATGCATTCCCCAGAAGAACCGCCTCCTTCCATTCTGCCATCAACTGATCGTGTTAAATAACGTTGCTGAGAAATCACTGAACTTGATTTTATCCAGTCTATGGACGTGACGTGACCCTAATGATGACTGATCGGCCGTCTCAGTGTCACCTGCGAAAAAACCATCCACTTTCAAAGCTGCTTCATAGTAACGAGGACCTTGATAGAAATGTAGTGGAGTGAAAAGTACGATATTTGCCTTTCAAACGTAGTGAAGTTAAAGTCATAAGTTTCCAAAATAAATAATACTCAAGTAAAGTACAGATACTCAAAAAGTGTACTTAAGTACAGTACTCAAGTAAATGTATTTCGTTACTGTCCACCTCTGCCCAAATTTATGGAATTGGGGTTGTAACTAAGAGACCACCATTAAGTCTCTGTTCATGTGGGTTTTGCCAGACGACTTAAGGGTGCGTCCAAGCATCATTTCGAAGTCCAAAATGAGAAATGGAACACCCTGCGGCCTTACAAACCTTGCTGGCACACACAAATGGGAATCAAGAGTACCATTAGGGACAGAAAGCAAGAGAAATGAAGGTGAAATAAATCTTTACTGTTTGTGTAGGTGGGTAGGTTTTTATAACACAATTTTTTATATTGTATGGTCCTCACAAAAAAAAAAAAAAAAAGGCTTTTTTTTTTGAGAACCTAAATATTTCCTTTGGGGTACTGAGATAATTAGGTACTACAGAATTCAATAAACCTATCTACAGCAATCCCAAAGTCATTCATGCAGCAAATACCTGCATGCAGTATATAGCAAAACTAATGTGTGTATGTGATTTGATGCTGTACACCACATTGACGGTGACTCAGTGCCTTTTTGTGTGTATAGGAGGTGTACCTGCATTGCCGTGTGTTAGTGTGCGGTGAGGGAGAGTCACGCTGCACACAGGGCTGTCGCAGACGTCTCAGGAGAGACCTCTGGACTGAACAGCACCAGGAAAAACGCACACTAACTGGAGGACCCGTTCTCATTCTGCCAGATCCGTAACACATGCGTGCATGCGCGCGCACACATCTGCCGTCCACCACAATAGTGGTCACTCAAATATAATCATACCATGCTTATTACACAGACCCCATTAACCCCGTATTTTCATCTATCAGCTGGAAACTAAATGTTTTCTGCCATTCTGATACTCGGCGCATCACTGCCCGCGCGCACACACATCTCGGCCTCAGTTTATCCACATCGCTCATAAATGCACTGACATCTCACTTGTATATCTGAGTCAGTGATGCGCTCTCTCTTGCGTCATCATACATTCATCTTGCCGCCGAGTTAATACAAGCATGAAACATGAGCACATCCACTTTTTTAGCTCTTCCAGAATATTTATCACTTTTAATACAGAATGTACATTTATGTCGATTACAAGTGATCATGTCAGCAAAGTTCACATACAGTTTTACTACGCAAGTACTTTGGCATCAGATTTTTTATATGAATATGCATAATATATATATTATAATAGTTAGTCAGGTATTTGTTCATGGATTAATATTATTTTGCTTAAAATAAACACATTTTGTAATTTGTTGCAGCCTCCCCAAGTGTGTGAGTACAGTGTTATAAAGTACAGCGCTACTGTGTTAAAACTCTATGCTAATGAGTTCTATGCCCATGTCACAGCTGACTGGGCCAAAATATCAGCGAATGTTTTGACGTACCATATGCTGTATTTCTAGTAGGGATACAATGCAATGCTACTTTCTATATCTGTATCTGTTTAGTGCTCCAAATATCCCTGTTAATATTCAGATTTAAAGCCAAAGTGGGTGTGGCCTAAACTTAAAAAAAAAAAAAAGATATGCCCGTGTGTAACCATATTAAATCATTATGGAAAATTCCAAAGCTTAAAATATAAACACTGTTTAACATGGTGTGTGAATACTGGCTCTGACAGTTCCTCAACCTCAGCTACATCATTCCAGTCTCAGCTGGAGATGTGCGTGGGACTGTTTAATCCTGCTTGTGCCAGTATGATTTTGTTTGTTTTTGTACGTGCCTGTGATATGGTCAAATTTCCCATAATATGTATAAACTAACCCTAGTCTAATTTAAGCCACTGTGTTACAAATGATTAAGAAATAAACACTGTCTTTGTTTGTCCCTCAAGCTTCATATCTGACCACTTGCTTGAACGTGCATGAAAGTACACACCTCTCCTGCTCATGCAACTTTTTTTTTTTTTGGTTCCATGACATCCAGGTTCTGATACACACCTCTCAACCCAACCAGAACCCCTCTGAACCTTTCCTGCAATCCTCCTAAAAAATCTTTTAATTGTATTTGTTAAGAACACATCTCTTCAATCTGAATAACATCTTTGTATTTGGTCGCATATGTATATGTGCTATTTACCAGCTGGGAGGTCCGTATTGTGAAATACCGTGACCGAGGTCAGTATTCAAGGCCGAGGTCACGGTATTTCACCATACGGACCGACCTTAAGCTGGTGAATAATTATATATATTTTTTTCTTTACCAAATTCTAACAGAAAACGAGAGCGCCCGAAAGGGAAAACCGAGCCAAGGCGAGCCGCCATTTTGAATCCTCATTCACGGCTGTAATGCAAATGGCTTCCTCCTCGGTATACAAGTGCACTTCCACGGCAGGAAAAAAAAAAACTACATTTTGCTGCCTATGTAGTCCCATATTTATACAAAATTGAGTCATTCAGGATTCAGTCATGTTTTTGCTCGGTGTTAGCAACAGTTACAGGTTTTAGCTTTCTCCTGAAATGTTTTCTTTTATTTCTTCTTCCTCAGGGTAGTAAAACTTGCTTTTGCTGTGAACACTGTCGTTATCGCTATCCATGCTGCAAAATTAATGCTATTCTCCTGAGAAATGCTGGCAAAAATTTACAAGATATTTGATAAAAATCTTATAAATAAATCTTATTTAAAAAAAAAAAAAAAGATAAATGTTGACAAAAATTACTACTATGTTTGTTGTTGTGAACGAGCGAGTCGCCAGAGGTCCGTAACTGGGGTCCATATCGTAGGATACGGACCCAGTCGCCAGCCAATCAGAGCGCAGGATTTGATGGAAATCGGACTGCAAAAAAAAAAAAAAAATTATTCTATCCACATTCACTGGATATGAGTAGTTGCGCGCTCTGATTGGCTACTCTACTACAAGGATATTAGCTCACATATCGTGAGTAGAGAAAACAAAATGGCAGAGCGTGTTGCTGAACCAACAGAGGACGAAATAAAAGCTCTGCTTGAAAACAAAACCTCACAAATTGATCAAGTATTTAAAAGAAACAGAAATGGCTAAAAGAATATAGTTTTTGGTGTGTCATCCCCCTCGATATCTCCTGTTTCACACTCCAGCCTAGTCAGTGGCGGTAATGCACCTTTAAGTTGGTTTGCCAACCGTCAAAAAACCCTAAAGAAGGAGAAACACCCCCCCCAATAAAAAAGCAATAAAATATGGGATAAAATTACTTGATGGTAAGAACATATCTTTTTTTTTTTTTTTTTCAAGAATTATTATTATTATTATAGCATTTTTCACAAATTGCTCCTGTCATTTCGCCGGTTTGTTTACATTCTAAGCTGAAATGATTTTGTCAGACGTTTTGTATTAAGTTTTTATTTATCGAATTTGCTAAAAATAATAATGCTCTGTTTTGTCAAAATCCAGTGAATGCGGATAGAATAAAACAGTTATTCCACTCAATCTCATCGTACATGGCTTATCGCCGACTCGGTGCTACGCGCCTCATCGGCTATCGGCTCATGTACGACTCGATTTTGTGGAATAACTGTTAAATACATCCATAGCTATATTTGTAGACACAAATTTACCCTTGTTCTAACCTTGCCAGAACGAGTCCTTACTTGTCATGTATGGAGAAAAAGACTCAGTATGTGAAGAGCCACACATGTCTGATATTTATTCAGAACAACATAGTTTAAAATAACTTAGGAATGTTTCGAAGATGCATCAGAAGTCATGTTAAAGATATTCTTGTGTCTTAGGTTGTTTTTAGCCTGTGTGAAATTAACAGTATAGATACCAGTATTTGGACTGGCTAAATGGTTGAAAGTTTAATTTGAATGGCAGCGCAACACTTTTTTTTAAAATAAATTATGAATATATAGCATTTCGTCTGGGGTGCACATGAACACTGGGGAGGGGGGTTCTTCCAAACAGTCATAATGTGCTGTTTGACTTAAATTTAGAATTATTTTTCCACTCTTCGAAACCTCCGTCTAATTGGCCTTCTCATTCAGAGCAACTTAACCAGACCCGTCTTAAAACATTAGCCCTATAAGAGTACAAAAGAGTCTCGTCTCCCAAGAGTTTACCATTGAGGTAAAGCCGTAAACCCAAACCTATAGTGGCGTGTGTATGTATATTAATGAAAAGGGATGATGAGAACTCTGGGATTCAAGCATTTCATTGTTGTTTGCTCCACATGAGTCTTTTGAACCAGTCACTCTTTGGAGTCCGCTGAGCTCTGTATGGTTGAGTTTGAAGGCACTTGGTAATGGTGAGTCATTGTGCTTGGCAGGAGGAGTGGTAGTTCCTACAGCTCGTCTTTCTCCTCTCCCTCACAGATGCATGCTGCCCTCTGGCTGTTCATGAACGGCCTACAGCCCAGAGTCCATACAGTGTTGTACATGGTGTCCGCAAACGTCTCGCAAGCTGAGAGACAGAGAAAGAATAGAGTGGCAATTTATCCTGTCATTTTTTCCCCACAATGTGGACTTGAATAATAAATGATAAGTTGCACTATAAGATAAGAGAAAGAAAGCGCAAGTATATGAAGATAAGCCAGAAAGGAGATGATGTCAGTGTGTACAAAGTGCAGTAGAATGGCATAACACAAAACAACAGTTACTTATCTTCAGCAGTGTCAATATCACACACGCTACAGTTCCCTCCTGTGAGACTCCTATCTTGTAAACTTCACGTAAGCACAAATGTGAATGTATGAGTCATGGGTGTGCATGTTGAAGCACTTCTTACCTTCAACCTTTGACATGAAGCCCAAGCTCTTCTTCAGATCACCGCAGATGCTGTGGAGGCACCAGCGGAACTTGGTGTCGCAGCGGTACTTGTTGGAACCGCACGTGTCATAGCACATGTCCAGCTGGTTACAACACTTGGTCATGGCTGGGATGCCCATGTCGAACTGTGGTACAACATTGTATACAATGAGTGCAAGCTAGGAATTTTAAAGCTACTATTTATTTTCATCAAATTGATTATATGGTCTTAGAAAAAGAAGTTCCTTTGGATGTGGATGTTTGGGTGTCCTAGCTTCCTAAAGAGGTTCTACATTTTTGAACCAAAGAACCTTTAAATGGACTGGATGAAACCGAGGTCCCCACCCCTCCCAAAGAGTGAAAAGTTTACTCTTCATAACTTTCATAAATAAAGCTTATCAGACTGTTTTGTATCACTGGGATGGTCCCATCAAGGGTACATGATTTCTAGGTTGGTTTCTTTTACCTAGGAAAGTGAATGTGGTGTACATTTTAATTTGCTTTGAGTAGTGGTCTGTAAGATCTGATAAAATATTTTTCAGGTTTCCAGGTAAAATATACACACTAAAGGTACAGAACATGTCCCCCTTGATGGTACCACCCCAACAAGGAAGAGGTACCTTTATTTCTGAGAAGGTTGATGAGTTTATCTAACCATCTCCTCCAGCATTTTAGCTGTTCACTCTTGACCCTTAAGCATACTTCAGTTATACCTCTAGAGGAACCCTTAACGATTCTATATAGAACCCTATAACAGAGTGTTTCCCAGTGAACCCGAAAAGAACCCTTACCCATATGGTTGGTATACAGAAACTGCTGTATATATTCTGAGTTCTGTAGTGAAAATGGAAGCACATGCTCGTGTTAGTCTGTTAGTGTTTCTTCACAAGACACATACACTATCCGGTACCTGGAAACCAAGCAAAGAGGATGTGCAGCCATTGGGTTCAGGCATCTGATGGCCTGGACGAGCTTGTGGAGCTTTACCTGTCAGTCAACATACAGGAGAAAACACTGATACAAGCCACACCTTTGCATTTACATGGGCTGGTCCAAGATATATTCAGATTTATCATGCATGTGGAGGAAAACAATGGTTTTACTCGCTCTACAACAGAGGGTTTCTGTTTCAGAGAGAATTCCAGGTAGCTTTTAAGAAGCTGTGAGGACCTTTTCCGAAGACTGTGTTATTTATTACAAGCATTACTGATATACTGGGTATCTCCCTGTTAAAGTGTGTGTTCCCAGGGAAGGACATTCATTCATTAATTAATAAATAAAGTCTTTGGGCAATGAGCTTGAGCTTTGTCTGCATAAAGCTGTTATATAACAGTGCTTGCGCTCATTCTGATAAAGATACTGTAATACTCTGAAGCAACAGTTTTGTAAGACCTAGCAAACATTTAACACTGGTTAGATGAATGAACCAACATATGAGCTTTGATCAATTCAAAAAAAGAAAAGTAGAAACAAGCTTTGCCCACTCGCTTCCCTTCAGAATGACTTTTGGGGAGCCAAGAGTGATGTGATTGATACAAAGTAAAACCACGTCACTGGAATCATATCACAGCTCTGTCAACATCCGCATTTAGCTCGGCTTGCTTACCGTATCTGCAGCGGTACTGGCACACGCCATCGCGGCCTCCCATCAGCTCCAGCAACGAGTCAAAGTATCCATTGACGGCTTGAAAGCTGCCTCTGATGGAGTTCAAGCCCCAGGTAGAGTCCTCCTCGGCGTCCTGGGTAGTGCTGGTGGCAGCTCCAGCCTGGTTTCCCTCTGCAGGAGCGTCAGCTTGGGCTGCTTCAGTGCCAGCAGCCTCTACAACCATCTTCACGTTCGAGTCTTCAGCTGCTGCAGCTTCAGGAGCTGATGGAAGCTCCTCGGCAGAAGCAGGAGGGATGAGTGTGGCAGCCAGGCCTGTGGAGAGGCAGAGCAGGAGAACAAGGGCAGAGCGAGAGAACATGGTGAAGCCTTGTGTGGGACAAATGTCTGTGGAGTGAAACAGCCGGTCACTGATAGTGCCTCATGGACAGGACTTTGATCCCCGATTAGATTATGCAGACAGCGAGGCACTGGCTGGTGCTAAGGTCAAAGGGCACAGTGGTATCATCTGCTAAGAGTAGGAGAGAGAGCACATTTAGAGCGACATGCCCTCGTTAATCTTCTGTGTAGTTTTTATATCTTGTTCTCTTAAAATACAGAAGAAGCCACTTTATTCGATCTTTAGCTGAAGAGCCTAATCCTCTCTTTCACTTTGGATAAAGTACAGTCATGGACTTCAAACTCAACACCTTTGGGGGTGAAAAATGTTTATTTTTTTTAAACAAAGGTGAACAATACCTCATACCAAAACAATTTACACTGAACGTGTTAAAACTATATTACAGAATGCAACAAGCAGTCATTGGGTTGGACAATTTATTGCAATCCATTAGCAAAGCTTGGGGTACATCTAGTGGTTAAACAGATGAACAACATAAACACACAATCTCTGCAAGTCAGCACGTCGTCAAGGGGCAGCCTGTTGGGAATTGTCGCTGCAGTAAATGTTCTTCGTGAAGGCACATCCTCAGCACCTAGTCACCACTTCGAGTTCGTAGTCATCGTGCCGGTTATGTAGATGATTCCAAAAGTACATGGTGGAAGAAGAGAGATGTTATCAATTGCTTTACTTTATCCTCGTGTGTGTCTGATAACTCATAGACTTTATCTTCTACTGACAACAGCTTTACACACACTCGCATTAGTCCAAAAGGTCTTTGTTTAAGGGTCCAGTAGTGCCTGTAAAGAGTCGGAGTTATTCATAGATCTTGTGACAACCCTGTTCTTTAACCGATTGGTCATGACACAGTTTAAACTTAGTGCATATCGCGGGTAAATTCAGGAGTGAGATCAATGTAATTCTCCTATTTTATATTAAACTTTGGTCAAATATCTGTCACATTTTGTGCAATTTTTTTTTTACCTTGCGCGATACCAGAAAAATTCAGTTGAAATCAAGCCATTTGAGGCGAATTGGTCCGCCTCTGAAAAAACTTGGCGTTTGGATTTCCCGGCAAACATTGATTTTCGTGATGTCGCGTGCAGGACGCCTCCCTCTGAATCCTACGTCAGCACTGGTTTGTTTATGAGAAAACGACCTGGTGGTTTTCTGCAAATTTCTTCAACGTTATCACGTAATTATTAAAATGGTTAACAGATGTATCGTAGGAGGGTGTAGCAACACCGATCTTGATGGGATTAGTACTCATCGTTTTCCAAAAGACCGGACAATGAGAGAGAAACGGGAGCGCTTGGTCTACACAGGCTGTGCACTGAAACCGTGCAAAGCTCGCGCAGCCTGCTGGCGCTTCCGCAGGTGACGTCACGAATCTGGCTCCAGACTCCCTTGGGATTTTTCCAGACCCGTTTTATTTTATTTTATTCTGCTGTAGACAGATGGCCTTGTGCAAAATTACCCTTCTGGATGAGTGTGTAAAGGGACATACTTTCATATAAAAAAAAATGAATTTGGTTCAGGATATGCAGTTTAAAGGAACAGTCCACCGTACTTCCATAATGAAATATGCTCTTATCTGAATTGAGACGAGCTGCTCCGTACCTCTCCGAGCTTTGCGCGACCTCCCAGTCAGTCAGACGTGCTGTCACTCCTGTTAGCAATGTAGCTAGGCTCAGCATGGCCAATGGTATTTTTTGGGGCTGTAGTTAGATGCGACCAAACTCTTCCACGTTTTTCCTGTTTACATAGGTTTATATGACCAGTGATATGAAACAAGTTCAGTTACACAAATTGAAACGTAGCGATTTTCTATGCTATGGAAAGTCTGCACTATAATGACGGGTGTACTAACACCTTCTGTGCGCTTCGGCAGCGCATTGATATGGAGCTCAGATATCAATGCGCTGCCGAAGCGTGCAGAAGGTGTTAGTACGCCTGTCATTATAGTGCGGCCTTTCCATATCATAGAAAATTGCTACGTTTCAATTTGTGTAACTGAACTTATTTCATGTCACTGGTCATATAAACCTATGTAAACAGGAAAAACGTGGAAGAGTTTGGTCGCATCTAACTACAGCCCCAAAAAATACCATTGGCCATGCTAAGCCTAGCTACATTGCTAACAGGAGTGACAGCGCATCTGACTGACTGGGAGGTCGTGCAAAGCTCGGAGAGGTACGGAGCAGCTCGTCTCAATTCAGATAAGAGCATATTTCATTATGGAAGTACGGTGGACTGTTCCTTTAAGAAGCCCACGTCATAGTATGACTTTAAAATGTTCCCAATCAATCAATAAAAAAAGAAAGGGGGAAAAAGAGGGTGGGGTTAGACTCTTCATTAGTGTATACATTTTTCTTTGAAACTGCCAAGTGCTTGACTCATAGCTTGTCCTGTAAAAATAGTACATTACTTCAGCAACGTTTTAAAAAATATGTATTTTATTGTCACGGGCTGAATAGAAGTATGAGATCTATCACATATTTAAATAATATTGGCTGGCTTTGAGTGGTATATCTGATGTATTCCATTCAGCTAGCATGAGTCGAAGACGAGTAACTGAATGGACTATATCTGATATACCACTAAAAAAAGCCAGCCAATATTATTGTTATATATACACATTCAATGGAACAATTATAGATTTTACAAAAAGTTAAGAACAGGGCGGTAACTTGCCAATATTGAATGCTGATTCTGATCGAATATAATTCAGTGTTCTGTCAATCCGATGTACTGTACAAAGTTCTAACAATAAAAATGGTACAAGTCCAAAAAGCCTGAACAACAACCCAACTTCTATACAAGCTAAAGACAGGCTGACCGTTCAAGTTCAGAGTTACTTTTGGTCGTAGTTAACTGTTGCATTGCAGTTATTCAAAACAAAAGGGCTTTGCTGAGTGAAGTCCTCTTGTAAAAGTCTCCATCACTTTTCCTCACCTCCAAGTAGAGCTTTATAGTTGTGCTATTGCTCTCTTCCACTTTTTCGATGTCTGTTGGTCTGTTTTTCTCTTGTAAATATGCATGAAGAACATCCAGTGAAGTTTTGGTACCCTTTCGGGTGTTCAGCGCGTCTTTTCTCTTTAAATCTCCGGCTCTTAATGAAGCAAACCTCGCGGCCATGTTTGTGTACAAATGGTCAGTCACTTGCTAGCGCGGAAGTTTTACATTTCCAATGTGTCTCTCTTCCAGTTTTTTTTTTTATGTCCATTGGTTTGTTTTTCTATTGTAAATATGCATGAAGAATATATAATGAAGTTTTGGTAGCCTTTCGGGTGTTGTTTAGTTTCAGTTTATTTATTTATTTAGTGCTTAAACTGAGCACTGAATTAACCCCATCTTCTCTCTCTCCCAGCCGACAAAGAAATGATTGTACGCATGTACAACAAAAAAGTTTTGTCACTGGATCTTCGCGTGTGACGTCGTGTTGTCTTGACAATGTGCAATATTATAACAATATTGGATGCTCATTCTCCGTTGGGGAGAGTGGTGTAATACATGGAGGATAAGCGAAATGATAAGAATATTATTGCATGCCATCAATAAATCCACTAGAAGGGAATAGAATACATGTTTTTATTCCATGGAAAAAGTGTCCTGTATGTACTGTATAATAAATATTTATTATTTTAAATAAATTGTTTAGAGAGAGTCTTTGTTCCTGCATTTTGTGTCACTGGTGTTAGCTATTTTAAAAATCTCATTCTGAAATCACCATCCATCCCGTCCCATGGGGGAAGCTGGAACCAATCCCAGTTGACCTATTCACACTCACCTGTGGGCAATTTAGAGGTGATGCACCGCATTAATCTACTTGTAAATTCAATTTTAAAAAAATGTGCCATTGGAGTTATGCATTTCAGTCTTCCAGTTGAAACACACAGTACTGTGCAAAAGTCTTAGGCACCCTGTTTTGTTTTGGGTTTTTTCTTCATACAAACTTTGTTATAGATTTCTACTTTATGACTTCTACATTATCGAGTCAGTACAAAAACATTTTCGAGTCCAAATATTTGTTTTCCAGCACAAAATTAAATGCTACAGAAAAGGAAAAAAAGTTTGTACCTGAGCAGCGTATTCCATAAGAGAGCACTTTTCAGATTAAAAAAGAAAACATAATGAAGACTACTGGGTTTTGGTGCAAAATGAAGAAGCGAGTGTGACATTCAGAGTGTCCAGAAGAACTGTGGCTGCTTCTGGAAGACGCTCAGTAAAACCTACAGCTCATTTCCTTATAAAACTGCACTCATTGTACCTGAGACTACGACGTATTTCTTTTTTAAAGCAAAGGGTCGTCTTACACCAAATATCAACTTTTATTTCATTCATTATGGCTTACTGCTGTTGATAGTATTTTTTTAAATGTGGAAACATTTCATTATTTTTTTAATGTGCCTAAGACTTTTCCACAGTACTGTGTGTGTGTGTGTGTGTGTGTGTGTGTGTGTGTATCTATTATTAGATAAGGTTTATTTGAATAATTTATTGATGTTTGTTTGATGGTGTGTGTGTGTGTTTTGAGAAGCTGTTGACATCATTTTGTAAAATCCATCTGGCCTGTGCTTGTAATTCCAGTGATTTTATTGTTCAACAACAACAAAATTACCATCATGAATAGAATAAGAACAAATAATTTGCTGTTTGAACATTTCGCTAGTGACCACATTTTGAGAATGACCCGTCTACGAAGACTTTATAATGTGTTATGAACTACAAAATTGGAAGCCTGTTTTTAAAAAACAAAACCAAAATGATGTTCTAATATAAAGACAGGCAAGCAGGATACTTTCTCCTTGACTGAAGACCAACACTGAGGAGAAATTACACTATGTTAAGGCTCAACTCGTCTAAATCCACCAAATTTCTTAATTGAAGTTGAAATTAGAATGATGTAAACTGGGGCGGCACGGTGGTGTAGTGGTTAGCGCTGTCGCCTCACAGCAAGAAGGTCCGGGTTCGAGCCCCATGGCCGGCGAGGGCCTTTCTGTGCGGAGTTTGCATGTTCTCCCCGTGTCCGCGTGGGTTTCCTCCGGGTGCTCCGGTTTCCCCCACAGTCCAAAGACATGCAGGTTAGGTTAACTGGTGACTCTAAATTGACCGTAGGTGTGAGTGTGAATGGTTGTCTGTGTCTATGTGTCAGCCCTGTGATGACCTGGCGACTTGTCCAGGGTGTACCCCGCCTTTCGCCCGTAGTCAGCTGGGATAGGCTCCAGCTTGCCTGCGACCCTGTAGAAGGATAAAGCGGCTACAGATAATGAGATGAGATGTAAACTGGAGCAGGAAAATTAAAAAGCAGCTACAGAAGAGGACCAAAGTTTCTCAGAAAAACAGCGCACACAGAATAATAAACCACTTCCTGTCCTACCTTACCACACTTGACAGTCATTCAGGAGTGAAAACGGTTTTACCCGTAACAGATGTTTGAACAGAAGTCAGTCACAAAGCAGTTAGTTTTATGAATTGAGTGTCATAATGATATCCATTCAGTGTGGTCCATATCTCCTCCCAAACCTGCCTGTAAAAGAGAGAAATCAAAAGGGTTGGTAACCTGGACAAATCCATCTCTCTAATTTCATTTTTCATGCTGAGTGGTTATGTTATGACTCTAAAGCAAGATAAAATTAGTACATACGTCTTTGTATCCTCACTGACTTTTGCTTTGCTCAGGACCATTGAGATGTTTTGTTCGATATCCTAAAGGAATGAAAGGACGAGTTATTCCACATGATCGACCTTTAAGACGTTGATGGAGTCTTTTTCTACCTAAGCAGAACCACAATCCTGTCCATCGTTACCTTATTGGTTCTCTGGAGAAGCACATTTGAAGCAGCAAAGTTCATGATTTCATCCTAACAGAAAAAGACGAACATACATCAGTACTTGGCGTTCTGTTAGCTAGGGCACTACTGTATGTTCTACTCGATGCAAAAAGGACAGCACTTCTGAGTCTCTGATGCAGTTCTCGAGAGCGCTGGTGGTAACTGTGGACACCATTGTCTCTCTGATGTCTTTCTGAAGCATCTGCACTTCATTCCACACTTTCCACACCTGCCGTCTCTTCGCCTCCACCCGAGTGATGGAAAGTTCACATTCTTTCACGCCTGAGAACGCATCCTCGTCACACTGACCGGTATCGCCGTTTCCTGACCCTTCTGCTTCATGAAACAAAACAAACACAGATTAAATTTAATACCAAAGTATTGCAAATGTAGTAAGCTGATGATTATTGTTGAACTTTCTTTTGTTTTGGAAATATGGTTGGGGAAATATTATTTTAACACCCATTGCTTCATTCCTAATTGTCAAGTCGTACTGACTGCAAATTAATATGCTCATCTGTGTAAGCTTGGCAGAACAACACAATGGCCAAAAGTATGTGAACACCTGACCATCACGCCTCCCCCCCAAACTGTTGCAACGGAGTTGGCGCTAAAGTCTCACTCCTGCTCACTGTGGCCGAATGAGCACAGCCACGCTCCAACGTCTAGTGGAAAGTCTTCCCTGAAGACTGGAGGTTATTATAACAGCAGAACGGCGACTAAATCTGGAATGGGATGTTCAACAAGCACATATGGGTGTGATGGTTAGGAGTCCACAAACCTTTAGTCAGATAGTGTATATGAAGTTGGAGATACTCAAACATCATCTGTGGGACAGTAAAACATTGTGATCGGCTTGGTGTTATGGGTAAACATCTGTTGTCGTGCTTTGTACCTTTTCCCTTGTGGTCTGTTTGGGCTTTGGCTTCATACTCTGTTCTGACTCTGAACAGCAACAAAAAATCTTACTTTATTTGTCTTGAGCAACATGCAGAGTGAAATCAAAATTATTTAAAAAAAAATACCTGTCATTTTCCTCTACAGCCCTCCTGACTTCCTGTTCCAGTAATAACACTTGCCTTGCTGCTTCCTTTAACTCTGTTGCTTCTGTGGCGTCTCCAAAGAGGGTACATGCAAACTAAACACAAGCTTGGCTTACTATCCTTGTTGGGACTTTCCATTCACAAACCTAATAATTCTAATCAGTGTAATGCTTACACTTAAAACTAATGCTAATCTTCACCTCAGTAACCAACAACAAGATAAAGCAGTTTGCTTCCTGGGGACCAGCCAGATGCCAAAACTATCAGGTGATCCTACAGTGCCTTGCAAAAGTATTCCTCCCCCTTGGTGTTTGTCCTGTTTTGTCGCATTACAAGCTGGAATTAAAATTGATTTTTGGAGGGTTAGCACCATTTGATTTACACAACATGCCTACCGCTTTAAAGGTGCACATTGTTGTTTTTTTTATTGTGACACAAACAATAATTAAGATGAAAAAACAGAAATCTGGAGTGTGCATAGGTATTCACCCCTTTTCATATGAAACCCCTAAATAAGAGCTGGTCCAACCAATTCACTTCATAAGTCACATAATTAGTTGATTAAGATCTACCTGTGTGAAATCAGTGTCACATGATCTGTCACATGGTTTCTGTATAAATCAGCCTGTTCTGGAAGGACCCTGACTCTGCAACACGACTAAGCAAGCAACATGAAAACCAAGGAGCCTCCAAACAGGTCAGAGACAGAGTTGTGGAGAAGTATAGCTCAGGGTTGGGTTATAAAAAATATCCCAAACTTTGAATATCCCAGGGAGTTCCATTAAATCCATTATAGCAAAATGGAAAGAATATGGCACCACTACAAACCTGACAAGAGAAGGCCACCCACCAAAACTCACAGACCAGGCAAGGAGGGCATTAATCAGAGATGCAACAAAGACACCAAGGATGGCACTGAAGGAGCTGCAAAGATCCTCAGTGGAGATGGGAGTATCTGTCCATAGGACCACTTTAAGCCGTACGCTCCACAGAGTGGGGCTTTATGAAAGAGTGGCCAGAAAAAAGCCATTGCTGAAGAAAACACGTTCGGAGTTTGCCCAACAGCATGTGGCAGATTCCCCAAACACACAGAAGATGATTCTCTGGTCAAATGAGACTAAAATTCAACTTTTTGGCCATCATGGGAAATGCCATGTGTGGCGCAAACCCAACACCCTGAGAACACCATTCCTACAGTGAAGCATGGTGGTGGCAGCATCATGCTGTGGGGATGTTTTTCATCTGCAGGGGCAGGAAAGCTGGTCAGGACTGAAGGAAAGATGGATGGCACTAAATACAGGGCAATTCTGGAAGAAAACCTGTTTGAGTCAACCAGTTTGAGACTGGGACGAAGGTTCATGGTCTAGCAGGACAATGACCCTAAACACACTGCTAAAACTACACTGGAGTGGTTTAAAGAGAAACATTTGGATATCTGGGAATGGTCTAATCAAAGCCCAGACCTCAATCTAATTGAGAATCTGTGGCATAACTTGAAGATTGCTGTGCACCAACACAACCCATCAAACTTGAAGGAGTTGGAGCAGTTTTTCCTTGAGGAATGGGCAAAAATCCCAGTGGCTAGATGTGCTAAGCTAATAGAGGTATACCCCAAGAGACTTGCAGCTGTAATTGCAGCAAAAGGTGGCTCTATAAAGTATTGACTTTGGAGGTGAATACTTACACACACTCCAGATTTCTGTTTTTTCATCTTAATTATTGTTTGTGTCACAGTAAAAAAAACAAATGTGTACCTTTAAAGTGGTAAGGATGTTGTGTAAATCAAATGGTGCTAACCGTCCAAAAAAATCCATTTTAATTCCATGTTGTAATGCGACAAAACAGGACAAACACCAAGGGGGATGAATACTTTTGCAAGGCACTGTATTGGTACACTGGGTCCGTACCATGCCATCATCCGATAATTGATTGACGATTTGACAGCTGTCTCAAACATCAGAGTTGTACCAAAACTTCAATTATACATACTCCTTAGATATAAATGTACTTCATAGATTTGATTCTGATTATCTTTAATCAAGAACTTCCAAAATGGCATCATCATTACATTACAATCTAGGCGTTTACGGTAGCAGACGCTGTTATCCAGAGTGACGTACAACATACCCAGAGCAGCCTGGGGAGCAGTTGGGGGTTAGGTGCCTTGCTCAAGGGCACTGCAGCCATTCCTGCTGGTCCAGGGAATCAAACTGGCGACCTTTTGGTCTCAAAGCTGCTTTTCTAACCTTTAGGCCATGGCTTTCTACGAGCAGAAAGCATGTTTACTGGGTGTGGTCTTATTTCAATGTTATTTCTGCTGCGTACAAATACCACATCTGGCCTTTTATGTATATACACAATAATTGCTGACTGATTCTGTCTGATTTTTTTTTTTTCTGAGATCTAAAATGTAAAGTTCTCACCTTATCCTGGAGAGGTGAGTGGGAAGAGAGGAGCGACTTGATGTACAAATCATACTCTGTCTGTGTACAATAGATCACATACATAAGTAGATTATACTTTGAATACTTAATCTTGGATTAATTAAGGTTGGAAGACTAAATTGATAAGGTGGATGGTTTTTCTAACATTAATGCAATGTTAGATTTACTCGTTAGTTAAATGTGTCTATGTTTTGCATTAACAAGGCATCGTAGCGTCTCACCTTGATTTCTCGGAGGACGCTGCCGAATGCAGGTGAGCCATCACAGACGTCATCAAAGACATCACTAAATACTGCGAGGCGCTCTCGGCAGGAACCTCCGCTGACTGGAGGTTTCCTCAGTGCCTAACACACACACACTCTTAAAATAATATCCTCCGTCGGAAATGTGCAGCGGTCTCTTGCTGTCGTCTGAGATGACTAAGTGCAGTGTAATTTGTCTGCATACTGAACTACAGACATTAACTGAGTCTGGAACACATCAGTCAAGCTCATGAGTTGACCGTGTCTCCAATACGCCTTGTGCGTAAAAGAAAAACTCCACTGTTACTTTACAGTTTGTGTACGAAGAAGAATTTTATGTTTATTTAACCCTTTGGTGACTGACCCCTTGAAAATGGTTCCTCCAGGAACTATGACTTTTCAGTTGTCAAGACAACAGAAGAACTAAAATACAAAAACAGAAAGATACGTCACAATGCTCTTGTGCACAAAACAAAATGCTCTTGTATTTTAGTTTTTCCGTTGTCTTGACGACTGAAATGTCATCGTTCCTGGAGGAACCATGTTCAAGGGGTCAGTCACCAAAGGGTTAATTGCATTATTCTGTTGGAAACATGTCTGGAGTATTACTGCGTTGGAGTTTGACCCCAGGTTTTTTTTTTTTCCCTTAATTAACATGCTTCAAATTGCTGAATGAAGTCAATTTATTTGAATGTTTACTTGGAACATTGAAATAAATTCAACAGGACTCTCAAGCAGTTTTCTGTGAGAGGTCATGTTCATGAGTCAAATGGACCAGAAAAATATTTCACAAGACTCCTAAAGGAAAATACTGGCCTTTCAGAGAGCTGGAGAACGCGATTAACAGATATCTGTTTAGGGAATTCAGAAAAAGAAGAAACATGGACACTTCCAAGCACTAAACACTAAATAACTGCCAAAGAGATTTGGAAAAAAAACAAAACCCCAAACCACAATACAAACATCAAGAGAGCTGGGAAAAGGTCCATAGAGGGCAAGAGGAATATTTCACATTTATATAAGCATCTGTTGATGCGTCCTGTTAATTTATATTACTTGTGTTAATAATGGAACGTGTAAAAATGAAGGTTACGCAAACTTTTGCACTCAGCTACAGTATATCTGCAGAATATTTCGAACCTGCTGAAGCTTGCGCTCATGTCGCTTTGCTGCTTCTCTACCACTCAGACACTTCCTGGCGTACAGGTGTTTTGTCCTTAAAACCTGCGTGTCAAAGCACTGCCTCAGGTGCAGTCGATCAGCTTCACGCGAGTGTATGAACCAGGAGCTGTCCTGTTCCACCATGTCAGACGCTGCCCAACTTTCCTGCTTTGCTTTTTGCAGCTCTGTCATGTGCAGAACTCCCTTCAGATTAGTGGTCAGCGATTTCTCACTGGAACTTTCTGGCCTTTCCTGGATCCTAGGATCCTGTAGCGTGTTGGCTATGGTGAAACCGTGCATGGTGCCAATCATTTCTTCTACATTGGCTTCCAGTTTGCTTCTTTCCTGAATGTGAGAAGGGCTCGTGTCTTTACACTTCCAAATGGGCCTGCATGGCCTGCAGTTGAGGGGTTTATGAGTAAGGCTGTTAGGACCCAGGTGACCTGAGCTGTAGGTCTGGATGTCGGCTTTGTGCGCTTTTTCCACGCTATGAAGAAGATCCTTCAACTTGCGCTGCATGTCTGAGCGCCTCGGAGTTTGGCTGCCTGACACAGACATGGCTAACTCTGCTGTAAAGTAAAGAAAAGAGTTCAACTTTTGACTGGAACATCTTCAGCACAAAACTGATATACAGAGTCTTGCAAAAGTATTCATCCCCCTCGGTGTTTGTCCTGTTTTGTCGCATTACAAGCTGGAATTAAAATGGATTTTTGGGGGGTTAGCACCATTTGATTTACACAACATGCCTACCACTTTAAAGGTGAAAAGTGGTGTTTTATTGTGACACAAACAATAATTAAGATGGAAAAAAAAACCCCACAGAAATCTGGTGTGTGCATGTATATTCACACCCCAAAAAGTGAATACTTTGTAGAGCCACCTTTTGCTGCAATTACAGCTGCAAGTCTCTTGGGGTATGTCTCTATTAGCTTAGCACATTGAGCCACTGGGATTTTTGCCCATTCCTCAAGGCAAAACTGCTGCAACTCCTTCAAGTTAGATGGGTTGTGTTGGTGTCCAGCAATCTTCAAGTTATGCCACAGATTCTCAATTAGATTGAGGTCTGGGCTTTGACTAGGCCATTCCCATTCCAAGACATTTAAATGGTTCCTTTTAAGGCACTCCAGTGTAGCTTCAGCAGTATGTTTAGGGTCATTGTCCTGCTGGAATGTGAAAACAGATTTTACTCCAGAATTGCCCTGTATTTAGTGCCATCCATCTTTCCTTCAGTCCTGACCAGGTTTCTTGTCCCTGCAGATGAAAAACATCCCCACAGCATGATGCTGCCACCACCATGCTTCACTGTAGGAATGGTGTTCTCAGGGTGTTGGGTTTGCGCCACACATGGCATTTTGCATGATGGCCAAACAGATCAATTTTAGTCTCATCTGACCAAAGAATCTTCTTCCATGTGGTTGGGGAGTCTGCCACATGTCAGGCAAACTCCAAACATGTTTTCTTAAGTGATTTTTTTTTTTTTTGGCCACTCTTCCATAAAGCCCCACTCTGTGGAGTGTATGGCTTAAAGTGGTCCTATGGACAGATACTCCCATCTCCACTGTGGATCTTTGCAGCTCCTTCAGTGCTATCTTTGGTGTCTTTATTGCATCTCTGATTAACGCCCTCCTTGCCCGGTCTGTGAGTTTTGGTGGGCGGGGCCTTCTCTTGTCAGGTTTGTAGTGGTGCCATATTCTTTCCATTTTGCTATAATGGATTTAATGGCACTCCCTGGGATATTCAAAGTTTGGGATATTTTTTTATAATCCAACCCTGATCTATACTTCTCCACAACTCTGTCTCTGACCTGTTTGGAGGCTCCTTGGTTTTCATGTTGCTTGCTTAGTAGTGTTGCAGAGTCAGGGTCCTTCCAGAACAGGTTGATATATACAGACATCATGTGACAGATCATTTGATTGCACACAGGTGGCTCTTAATCAACTAATTATGTGATTTATGAAGTGAATTGGGGCGGCATGGTGGTATAGTGGTTAGCGCTGTCGCCTCACAGCAAGAAGGTCCGGGTTCGAGCCCCGTGGCCAACGAGGGCCTTTCTGTGCAGAGTTTGCATGTTCTCCCCGTGTCCGCGTGGGTTTCCTCCGGGTGCTCCAGTTTTCCCCCACAGTCCAAAGACATGCAGGTTAGGTTAACTGGTGACTCTAAATTGACCGTAGGTGTGAATGGTTGTCTGTGTCTATGTGTCACCCTGGCGACTTGTCCAGGGTGTACCCCGCCTTTCGCCCGTAGTCAGCTGGGATAGGCTCCAGCTTGCCTGCGACCCTGTAGAACAGGATAAAGCGGCTAGAGATAATGAGATGAGATCTTAATTATTGTTTGTGTCACAATAAAACAACAATGTGCACCTTTAAAGTGGTAGGCATGTTGTGTAAATCAAATGGTGCTAACTCTCCAAAAATCCATTTTAATTCCAGCTTGTAATGCAACAATACAGGGCAAACACCAAGGGGGAGGAATACTTTTGCAGGACACTGTAGTAGTGTGTGTTGCACTGGTAAGAGTATATTTTAAACACTGATTATTTGATTTAGATACACCTACCTTCTTGGTCCACCTGGTAGGTTAAAATTAGAGGCTGAAGATTTTAATCATCTGGTTCTGACTGTAGGATTGCTGTCAGCTGGATGAATAAAAACATTAGAATCGATGTTTAAAACGCCATCACCACTGATACACTCAATACACTACAATGTCAGTGTCACTGATCTGCTGAATGGTCCAACACCCAAATGATATCTGGTCTGTGGTTGTTATAAGGTGGTTTTATTCTACTTGACAGGTGGCAGGCAGACCACAGTCAGTGTTTATACACTTTAATGATTGCTTTATCTGATAAACTGACCTGTGACTGTAGAGGTGGGTGGATTGATCTGTCTGTCTATAAATCTTATTGTACTTCAGTCAGGGCTGGTATAGTGGGTCATGGTGTCACCATACAGCTCAAGGGTTGCCAGTTTGATCCTGACCTTGGGTTACTATCTGTATGAACTTTCAGATGTTTTGTGTGTGTTCTCTTTTCTTCTACTATCCAAATTGACGAGTTGCCTGTACATGTGAATTAGGGTGCATCAGTTGCCCTCACTTTCATAAAATCTGATGCATTTTTGTTTGGGTGTTCCTTTTCACCAATAAAGACATCCTGTAAAATTTTTTGACCATATTCAAAAGTCTAATGGTGGCACCATGAGGTTCATTTTTTGCCAAAAAACGCTTATTTTATGTTTTCGCGTAAGGTTTGAATCACAATGTTGGACTCCATTTATTGATTTCTTGTGAGCCAGAGATCATGTTAAGAACCTTTGCAAGGGATTGAGAAGCATTAATGTGATTCATAATACATTTGTATTGTTTAAAACTAGTTGAACAATGATTCAATGAACAGCTAAAACTCAAACTGTGCTTGATAATATATTTAGAATATGGACTAAAAATGTGTATCTAAGATATTTGGTATACTCTATAAGGTGCCATAATGTTTCATGAAAAGTGATCGAAATTTTGTCATAAAAGTCATAAAATAGCAGCTTTTTCCATAACTTTGAGCTCCTGGTGCCACCATTAAACTTTTGAATTTTGTCAAAATATTTCACCCAGTGTGTTTTCTTACCAAAAGGAACATAAAAACAAAACTGCATCATGATCGGAGGAACTTTTCATTTTTAGGGGGCAACTGATGCACCCTAATGTGAATGAATATGTGTATCGTGTCCTGGACTGACATCCCAGCCAGTGTGTCCCCCCACCTCACACCCCGTGTGTGTCCCCACGTCACACCCCACGTTCCCAGAAAATCCACTGCAACCTTGATCAGGATGAAGTGTTTCCTGAATATGAATGAATGAACAAATGAATGATTTATTTCATTAAACACACATTTAGTGTTTCAATGTCAAATCACGGGCGGCACGGTGGTGTAGTGGTTAGCGCTGTCGCCTCACAGCAAGAAGGTCCTGGGTTTGAGCCCAGCGGCCGGCGAGGGCCTTTCTGTGTGGAGTTTGCATGTTCTCCCCGTGTCCGCGTGGGTTTCCTCCGGGTGCTCCGGTTTCCCCCACAGTCCAAAGACATGCAGGTTAGGTTAACTGGCGACTCTAAATTGAGCGTAGGTGTGAATGTGAGTGTGAATGGTTGTCTGTGTCTATGTGTCAGCCCTGTGATGACCTGGCGACTTGTCCAGGGTGTACCCCGCCTTTCGCCCGTAGTCAGCTGGGATAGGCTCCAGCTTGCCTGCGACCCTGTAGAACAGGATAAAGCGGCTAGAGATAATGGATGGATGGATGGATGTCAAATCACAGGTTTTGATCTGAATAGCAAATCTGGCAGAATGATCTCTTTTTGATGATTATACTACTTTGTCTAATATATTTGTAAATATTAATAAGCAATCACACCATGTTTTTCATTTACTTTTAAAAGTTGCTCATCAAGCAAATGAGAAAGTAAAGACAAGTGAAGTCTCTGTAATACTCTTCACATCAGGAAACGTCAGTAATAACTGTAGTCTGGTCTTTCCACAAATTTCCAAAACTGTCCATTTTTATGGTGCAGTAATTAACCGTTGTAAAATATTGTTTTAAATAAACATGTAAAAACCTTTATAATGTCATTAAAAACAGCTCTCAGCTTGTTTACTCGCCTGTTAAACTGTGCGTCCAGCTTCTCCAGCACCTGGTAGTTATACACACACACACACACACTCACACACACACACACACACATTGCTATGGCAGCACATTCCAAGCTGTTATTGGTTACTTTCCTGTTGTGTGGTGGAAGTCGAAAATGAAAGGATTTATTTGTTTAATTTTTTTTTCTGATTAAATTGTTTCATACTCCACTACATTCAGGTGTAAGTTCTGTATTTCTGTTTTAAAATTATTTCTCAGTAGAGCTCCATATGGAGAAATGTCACTGCTTATAATGTGCACAAGCTGCTGTAGCTCAGGACCCAAAGAGGGCAGGGCTCAAAATTGATCAAAACAATAAAGCAATTTTTAACACACATTTAGTTTCCTAGCAGTGTTTGCTGCCCTGTCCAAGTTCATTACCTCGTTGAAATGTGTACTTTGATTTGCTTCATTATACATCAGTCATTTGTGTTGTGTTTATCAGTTTAAGTTAAGTGCGATCACGTAGGCTTGATATCACCTGGTGTGTTAAATAAAAATAATTGGGTCTCATCTCATCTCATCTCATTATCTCTAGCCGCTTTATCCTTCTACAGGGTCGCAGGCAAGCTGGAGCCTATCCCAGCTGACTACGGGCGAAAGGCGGGGTACACCCTGGACAAGTCGCCAGGTCATCACAGGGCTGATACATAGACACAGACAACCATTCACACTCACATTCACACCTACGGTCAATTTAGAGTCACCAGTTAACCTAACCTGCATGTCTTTGGACTGTGGGGGAAACCGGAGCACCCGGAGGAAACCCACGCGGACACGGGGAGAACATGCAAACTCCACACAGAAAGGCCCTCGCCGGCCCCGGGGCTCGAACCCAGGACCTTCTTGCTGTGAGGCGACAGCGCTAACCACTACACCACCGTGCCGCCTCAAATAATTGGGTGTCGGGGAAAATTCTTTTTATGACCTACACTTGAAAATCTGAAAGGCAGTCTAGCTTTAGCTAGACTGCCTTTCAGATTTTCAAGTGTAGGTCATAAAAAGAATTTTCCCCGACACCCAATTATTTTTATTTAGTGGACCAAAAGCTACTGAATTCGAATAACAGACTTCCGATTTTATTAGTTAAAACAACAACAACAAAAAAAACAATTAATGAATTTAGGGCCACGTGGCCCTAAAGTCGCCGCTATTTTTTCCCGCTTCACCATGACGCAATACAAGATACTACGTCATGCATCATATGGCGAGTTTTCCCCGTTCGCGCAAGGCATTGTGGGATATAAATTTGAAACAGGAGAGAAAAATGGAGGACGTGAGAATGAAACGTGAAAGACTGATTACAGTAACAGAAAGCGAGAAGAAAAGACGTTATGCTGCGAAGGAAAGGAAACGCAGGACCAAACTAATAAATATCGGCGTCAGCGAGCACCTCGACGCGATCAGCTGTTCGTTTAGCGACAGAATGATGTGACTGTCAGTGCACGGTCAAAGATAAACCAGTAATGCAAGACTGTGGATGCCAGCTGCCGTAAAACCCAAAAGAAGAAGAAGGTAAACCTGCGCATGCGCACACGGACTTCCTTTGTCTGCTTGACTACGCAAAGTGAGCGATTTCATGCATATTATTTGCTCAGGAACCCCTTCAAATTAAATAACTTCCCAGCCACAGAATGGCCTGTGGATTTAAAAAAAAAAAAAGATATTACAGAAATATATATCACAATGACTAAATTTCAGAGTGAACTAAATTTCACCGATTTTGTGAAATCAAAAGATCGTATAGCTTCAATGTTGGAAAAGAGAAAATAATGATGGTGCAAAAATACGGACGTGTACTGCTGCCACGCCAGAAAAAAAAAACATCACCATGTAATAACATGAAAAGTTTGTTATAACAATATATATTTTTCACGTTATAACGTGATAACTTTAAACTCGTGTTTGAATCTATGGCTTGAATGAGATGTGTGGGCAATAAACCGGGTAACGTGGCTCATTTACATGATTTAATCAAGTTCTGTTGGAAATATATTTACAGATTCAAACTTCCTGGATCAATAACTCTGAAGTAAAACGTTAAAACAATGCATGCCTCTTTCCTACTGGACCAAGGTAGACAACAAGCTACAACCTGATTTTAATCAAAATGAGTCGCTCTCCGAGCTGGACTGGTCTCTGTGTGCGTGCACAGGGACCATCTAAAAAGTGCAGGACTGAAAATGGATGCTACCAAAATATTCAATAACTTCACCATTAGAGGTTGTATTCAGTCAAATGGCTTTTGGTTGTGAGTTCACTTGGGGTGAATGAAGTGGTGGTCAGGCATCACTTCATTCTCATCATCTCTAGCCGCTTTATCCTGTCCTACAGGGTCGCAGGCAAGCTGGAGCCTATCCCAGCTGACTACGGGTGAAAGGCGGGGTACACCCTGGACAAGTCGCCAGGTCATCACAGGGCTGACACATAGACACAGACAACCATTCACACTCACATTCACACCTACGCTCAATTTAGAGTCACCAGTTAACCTAACCTGCATGTCTTTGGACTGTGGGGGAAACCGGAGCACCCGGAGGAAACCCACGCGGACACGGGGAGAACATGCAAACTCCGCACAGAAAGGCCCTCGCCGGCCACGGGGCTCGAACCCAGGACCTTCTTGCTGTGAGGCGACAGCGCTAACCACTACACCACCGTGCCGCCCCAGGCATCACTTTATTTATTTATTTATTTTCGGGTGTTGCAGCAATATGCTTCCATACAAAAATAAAATCTCTTTTTTATTTTTGCTAACTTGGTGTTTACTGATGTGTATTTTTCAGTGATTTGACGACGGAGCTTCAAAAAGATAAAGACCGGCTGCTGTATATTATTTGAGGGATTTTATTTGGACAAGCTATCTCATGGCTTTTACTTGTTTGTCCAGGTTGTTTGTTTATTTACAGCTGATGTGTAATAGTGTGTGTTGTGTGGACTATGTCGAGTTTTGGTTTAATAAATAGTGTCTCTTTTCCTGTAGAGAAGTTTAATTTTGAGGAAAGGTGAGCCATAGGCCAAGGAACAATTGATTAGATTTGGATGCAAATCCAGATATTATTGTAAACATAGTAAACATCTGGATATTCTACTCTGTGGCTTGGTGGAGTTGTGCACTGTACTGAGTGCCCTTCCAGCTGCAAATGACCCTAGTAACCTTTCTGTGAGAGAGATCAGATTTGATTGTGAAAGCGAATACTTTGCTGATGATTATAATATTAGTGTTGATTAGTGAAATGGAGTAGTGGCGACTACAAACAGTTACATAGTACGGAAATTAAAGCAGAATTTGTATATGGTAGGAGAGATGCTGTGTTTTTTTTTTTTCTTTCTTCTCTTGTGCCTTTCTGATTGTGGTGAAATTGTTGTCCAACAATGTTTCTAGGAAGTAAACTGTTAATCCATTTGTGTCCAGTGATTGTGTTGTTTGGAGTTGCGAGGGCATTCTCATATTCCTTGTGTGCTTTAAATCTCTTTTTGCTCATTGTTTAGTGTGGGGAGTGATACGGTATTTAGGATTTGTTTTTCTTTCTAGATTTGTGTTTATTATCAGACAGAGGTGTATAGATTACTGTGTTAAAAGGTGCTGTTTATAGCTACAGTGTCTTGCAAAAGTATTCATCCCCCTTGGTGTTTGTCCTGTTTTGTCACATTACAACATGGAATTAAAATGGATTTTTGGAGGGTTAGCACTATTTGATTTACACAACATGCCTACCGCTTTAAAGGTGAAAATTGTTGTTTTATTGTGACACAAACAATAATTAAGATGAAAAACAGAAGTCTGGAGTGTGCATTGGTATTCACCCCAAAACAAAAAAAGTCAATACTTTGTCGAGCCACCTTTTGCTGCAATTACAGCTGCATGTCTCTTGGGGTATGTCTCTATTAGCTTAGCACATCTAGCCACTGGGATTTTTGCCCATTCCTCAAGGTAAAACTGCTCCAACTCCTTCAAGTTAGATGGGTTGCGTTGGTGTCCAGCAATCTTCAAGTTATGCCACAGATTCTCGATTGGATTGAGGTCTGGGCTTTGACTAGGCCATTCCAAGACATTTAAATGTTTCCATTTAAACCATTCCAGTGTAGCTTTAGCAGTATGTTTAGGGTCATTGTCCTGCTGGAACGTGAACCTTCATCCCAGTCTCAAACCTCTGGCCGACTCAAACAGGTTTTCTTCCAGAATTGCCCTGTATTTAGTGCCATCCATCTTTCCTTCAGTCCTGACCAGCTTTCCTGTCCCTGCAGATGAAAAACATCCCCACAGCATGATGCTGCCACCACCATGCTTCACTGTAGGAATGGTGTTCTCAGGGTGTTGGATTTGCGCCACACATGGCGTTTCCCATGATGGGCAAAAAGTTCAATTTTAGTCTCATTTGACCAGAGAATCTTCTTCCATGTGTTTGGGGAGTCTGCCACATACTGTTGGGCAAACTCCAAACGTGTTTTCTTCAGCAATGGCTTTTTTCTGGCCACTCTTGCATAAAGCACCATTTTGTGGAGTTACGGCTTAAAGTGGTCCTATGGACAGATACTCCCATCTCCACTGTGGATCTTTGCAGCTCCTTCAGTTTTATCCTTGGTGTCTTTGTTTCATCTCTGATGAATGCCCTCCTTTTCTGGTCTGTGAGTTTTGGTGGGCGGGGCCTTCTCTTGTCAGGTTTGTAGTGATGCCATATTCTTTCCATTTTGCTATAATGGATTTAATGGCGCTCCGTGGGATATTCAAAGTTTGAGATATTTTTTTATAACCCAACCCTGATCTATACTTCTCCACAATTCTGTCTCTGACCTGTTTGGAGGCTCCTTGGTTTTCATGTTGCTTGCTTAGTAGTGTTGCAGAGTCAGGGTCCTTCCAGAACAGGTGGATTTATACAGACAGCATGTGACCGATCATTTGATTGCACACAGGTGGACCTTAATCAACTAATTATGTGATTTATGAAATGAATTGGAGGCAGCACGGTGGTGTAGTGGTTAGCGCTGTCGCCTCACAGCAAGAAGGTCCGGGTTCGAGCCCCGTGGCCGGCGAGGGCCTTTCTGTGAGGAGTTTGCATGTTCTCCCCGTGTCCGCTTGGGTTTCCTCCGGGTGCTCCGGTTTTCCCCACAGTCCAAAGACATGCAGCTTAGGTTAACTGGTGACTCTAAATTGAGCGTAGGTGTGAATGTGAGTGTGAATGGTTGTCTGTGTCTGTGTCAGCCCTGTGATGACCTGGCGACTTGTCCAGGGTGTACCCCGCCTTTCGCCCGTAGTCAGCTGGGATAGGCTCCAGCTTGCCTGCGACCCTGTAGAACAGGATAAAGCGGCTAGAGATAATGAGATGAGATTAAGTGAATTGGTTGGACCAGTTCTTACTTGGGGGTTTCATACGAAAGGGGATGAATACTTATGCACACTCCAGATGTCTGTTTTTTCATCTTGTTTGTGTCGCAATAAACCAATTTACACCTTTAAAGTGGTAGGCATGTTGTGTAAATCAAATGGTGCAAACCCCCCCAAAAAATCCATTTTAATTCCAGCTTGTAATGCGACAAAACAGGACAAACACTAAGGGGGATGAATACTTTTGCAAGGCACTGTATTGTGACATGAATACAGCCATATTTCCAGTTGTCTTAATGTATGTTAATACAGTTGCTCTTGGTTAAGTTCAGTACTTCCCTGATTTATTACAATGTTCTAAATGATTGTAGAGCATTTGTGTGTGTGTGAGATAAATATGACATTTAGTGTGGTGTTTTTTTTTTAAAGTTTGCTTCTGTGTGATTTATGTTTTCCCCCCCACTCCCGTTGTTTGTAGAGTATGGGAGTATCTTGCCTCTCATTACTGCTTTTGCTGTTTCCCAGAGAATAATGGGTGAGATTTCTGGGGAATCGTTGGTTTTTACTTGTAAGGAAGTGGTGAACTGGTGAGGAAAATATGCATTCTTTTGTGGATGTATTTTCTCATCTCCAGTTATCACCAAGTCTGAAGTCAGTCACACACTTCTTCATTACAGCTGATGAATGCCAGTATCCTTGGGTATGTTGAAGCTCAGTCGTGTTTTGGGTTAAGGACTGCTTTTAAATCCTCACTGATGATGACAACTGATGCTGAGGGGAATTCTTGTATGGAATGATGATGAAAAAAAATGAGTGATCATCTGAACTTGGGCTCTGTATGCCTTTACACGTCATGCTGTAATTGCTTATTGATGAAATCAGATTCTTGTGAATAAATGTTGCAACACCACTCATCTTCAAGGTGCATCGTGCGTAATAGATTTGACTGAAGTGATTATTTTGAGTTTATTGTGCCTTTTTTATACAGATGTTAGGCTTTGAAGATGATTTCCAATCAGTTTCTTTGCTGACAAGCGACTGCACGTTCGCTCATGCTAACTAAATGAATTACCGTGTTTTACAGTTAATTGTTTCATTGGATTTGTTATTGAGTTGTATGTCTACTAGTGCTCTTACATGACTTGATTGAATTGTTGATCTGCACTTGTTGGGAAAATATACAGTAATGTAAATATGTACTGTATACCATCCATCCATTATCTGTAGCCGCTTATCCTGTCCTACAGGGTCGCAGGCAAGCTGGAGCCTATCCCAGCTGACTACGGGTGAAAGGCGGGGTACACCCTGGACAAGTCGCCAGGTCATCACAGGGCTGACACATAGACACAGACAACCATTCACACTCTCATTCACACCTACGGTCAATTTAGAGTCACCAGTTAACCTAACCTGCATGTCTTTGGACTGTGGGGGAAACCGGAGCACCCGGAGGAAACCCACGCGGACACGGGGAGAACATGCAAACTCCACACAGAAAGGCCCTCGCCGGCCCCGGGGCTCGAACCCAGGACCTTCTTGCTGTGAGGCGACAGTGCTAACCGCTACACCACCGTGCTGCCCTAAATATCTCATCTCATTATCTGTAGCCGCTTTATCCTGTTCTACAGGGTCGCAGGCAAGCTGGAGCCTATCCCAGCTGACTACGGGCGAAAGGCGGGGTACCTGGACAAGCTGCCAGGTCATCATAGGGCTGGCCCTAAATATGTATACAGTAATTAAAATAAAAAAAAGAGGTAAGATGGTAAGGCTACAGATCACTCATTACTGGACTTTCATGTATCGTTTACCTACCAGCAGTGAAAGACGTTTCCCAGACTGTTTGAACAGGGGATTGTGCTGTTCATCTATTCATGGAGGAACTGACCATTGAGGTCATTTCCTTTTGTTCGAATAGTGGTATGACGGGTTTGGGTCAATATTGTGGTCTGGCTCAGAGACAGCGGACACTGCGAAATCTGATGTTTTGAAACTGCATCAGCTGGAAGCTTCAGTTTGTTTTGCATGAAAGTTTTGACAAGATATTTCAGGCTGTCATTGTGGCTTTCTGGTATTCCTGTGAATATTAGGTTCATGTTTCTCTCTCGCTCTTTAATTTCTTTCTTTAGAGCATCAGTGTGGCAATTTTGATGGAGTTGTTAACGACACCATAGCATGGAAATCTTTATTTATCTTGGCATAGTTGAAAAAGGAGAGTTTGGTGCATGGACCTGACATACCATGAACCTCAACCACACTTGTCTCGTCTTTCAAATCCCGCCTCTGCAAAAGAAGACAGAAAAACAGGCCAATTCCAAAATCCTGGAGTGTTTCGTAACAGTCACGCTTCATTAACATTCACACCACCAAAATTTGTATACACCAACCCACATTCAAGTTCAGGCTTTACTTCCTTGGACCTGCACAGCCAAAAAGTTCAACATTTCTGCAGTAATTGTGAACAAGACAATCGTCATTGCACAAATGCAATAAATTTGTGGTTGGTGCACCAGTCATTCTTGATGTAGATATCCTTACTCTTACCAGAGTCCTTTGTTCAATTTGTGCGGTGCAGCGTCTGGTTCATAGATCCTGACTCCCATTGGAACCTTACCTTATCCATCGTGTTTGTGAGTGACTAGACATTTGTGAGAAAAATGCTTGGCAAAGGAGGTCTCTTTCCTGCATCCTGCCGTGCTGTCCGTTGCTCTTGCTTTCTTTCACGGCACCTTCGTTTCCTTCCTGCTGGTGTGGTTCTCCATGGAGCTGCCAGTGCTCTGGCGGTCTCTTTTGGGATGTCGCTAAAAACTTGTTCACAACTTCACCTGATGTTAAGCAGTTCCTCGTGGCTACATGAAGGATTTGCACTGATGACTAAACTCGGCATTAAAGACAGATAAATAAATGGTATAAAGAGCAGACCGTAGTAAGTAAGATGATGTATGGGTCTGGAGACAGTGGCACTGACAAAAAGACAGGAGGCTGAACTGGAGGTAGTGGAGCTGAAGATGCTGAGATTTTCGTTAGACAGGGTTAGAAATGAATACTTTAGAGGGACAGGACATGTAGGACGGCTTGGAGACAAAGTGAGAGAGGCGAGACTGAGATGATTTGGACACTGACGGAGGAGGAATCCAGGGTATATTGGGAAAAGAGGAAGACCAAAGATGAGATCTATGGATGTGGTGAAGGAGGACAGTTGGTGCTACAGAAAAAGATACGAAGGACAGGAGGCAATGGGGGGGGCATTATGCACTTTGGCAACTTCTAACAGGAACAGCTGAAAGAAGAAGAAATGGTATAAAGTGCATCGGTATGAAGCGCACACAGCTGCTGCACATTTCACACAGAACAGAGCTAACTATATTAGCATTAGAACTGAAAACTGTAAGTAGCCATGCTGTGTGATTTTTATCCACCTGTTGATGAAGCCAGATCAAAGAAATAGTCTGTGTTGTCATAGAAATCTACAATACAAGATTTATCTTCGTTTGGTTGCTTCAAGAGACCCAGTTTGGGAAATTTCTAATTATATTTGGACTGTGGAAATGTCCTTTCTAGGCCTGTTTGTTGGAAGCTGTCAAAAGTTCAGGTTAGTTTCAAGAGATGCTTTATGCTGAATGATTGAAAGCTCAGAAAATATCTGGCAACCTTCACCAACGCTGTACCTGTGCAAGCCATTATACTGCAAACCAGCCAGTCACCATATTAATGAGCTCCCCAAAAAAAGACTATGATTTGGTTGAAGAAACGAAACAAGCAGTAAAGTTGTAAATGGGCGTGGCAAACCACATCTCGGGGGGAGGGGCACCCCCGAAAAAAAATAAAAGCCACATACCTTCTATTTTGACATCAGAGCACAAGTTAAAGTGCTGAATCAATGCATTCTTTGGCACCTTTATTATCTTTTATGATATGTAAAGTCAAGGCCTTTTATTTCTTGTCTTGAGGCTGTTCAGTTGATCGATTCTGGTAGGCTGACCTTTAATGGCTGTGGTGTTTACGTCGTTAGTATCAGTAGCTATTTGTGGGGTTAGCTATTTTTATGTCATCATGGAAAAACAATCATTGTACTTCTCCAGGGCTTCAACAGTGCTTGGATGATATCCAGATGACTGGAAAGGTCTTCATCTTGTACTAGTTAGTGTGTGTGTTGTGCGTTTTTTTTTTTTTTTTAATCTGTTTTCCCAAGATCAGCAAATGTTATATTTGGTGTCTATCAGCAGGGCAGTACCATGCCGAGTCTTGCCCATGTATGTTTGTGACATTTAAGCTTCACAGTTGCTTGGTGTGACGTTTTATAGCTTAAAACATGTTCACGGAACCACCGTTGGATATAATGCTAGCAATTTAGCTCTACTTTTGAAATATCTCTGGACAGTCTAAAGCAGGGGTGTCCAAACTGATCCATAAAGGGCTGTGTGGCTGCAGGTTTTCATTCCAGCCATGCAGCAGCACACCTGATTTGGCTCATTCAATCAACTGACACACCCACCCTTTAATCAAGGGTGGGTGTGGCTGCAAGTATTTGACGATGTGAAGACAGTTCAGCTGATTGAATGAGCCAAGTCAGGTGTGCTGCTGCATGGCTGGAATGAAAACCTGCAGCCACACGGCCCTTTATGGATCAGTTTGGACACCTCTGGTCTAAAGTGTGATGCACCATTAGAGGGTGCTAAAACTTTTGGATCCCCAACATGAAACGATGTGTGTACAGTTGCTCTAAAAATCTACACCGTAAATATTGCACTTTTTTTTCCCAGAAATATTTAATAAAATTACTGCTCTTATATTTACAGTCAAGACATTCCTCATTATTCTTGGGCAACATGACCATTCACTTAATGATGCACAACTTTGCTCTGTACAAAACAAAAATGCTAACTTTTTTTTTCGTATAAAAAAATATAAGTTAATTTAAAATTGACTTCTAATTAAGAAAATAACAATGCTAATAATCATTGATAGTTGCAGTAATAATAGCAATATAATAGGAACCATAATAAAATTAAGATATACGGTAATAGTCTCTAAACCTAGTGCATGTGAGGGGAGAAAACCAGGCTGGGGATTGAGCGCAGTCAGTCACTGAGGTGGATAATGCTGTGAAGTTCCTCTCAATTCAGATTCTTGTTTGAAGGGGGTATAGTGCACAACTGGAAAGTGCGTGGCTGCCTAAGACCTAAGGTAGCACCATAAGAGTGGAGCTTACGTCTTGGAACATAAACACGTTTTCATGCACGTGCACTGCAGATGTGCTAAAAGTACGGGGGGAGAAAAGAAAACAATGACACGCACACTCTCCAGTGGAAGATGTACTTAATGAACATACACTACCGTTCAAAAGTTTGGGGTCACCCAGACAATTTTGTGTGTTTCCATGAAAGGTCACACTTTTATTTCCCACCATAAGTTGTAAAATGAATAGAAAATATAGTCAAGACATTTTTCTGGCCATTTTGAGCGTTTAATCGACCCCACAAATGTGATGCTCCAGAAACTCAATCTGCTCAAAGGAAGGTCAGTTTTATAGCTTCTCTAAAGAGCTCAACTGTTTTCAGCTGTGCTAACATGATTGTACAAGGGTTTTCTAATCATCCATTAGCCTTCTGAGGCAATGAGCAAACACATTGTACCATTAGAACACTGGAGTGAGAGTTGCTGGAAATGGGCCTCTATACACCTATGGAGATATTGCACCAAAAACCAGACATTTGCAGCTAGAATAGTCATTTACCATATTAGCGATGTATGGAGCACTTGCATGTGACGTCACAGCCGATCCAGATTGTGACAGATGCCATCTTGTCGGTCAAACGCCATACTTCCGCCTTCTACTTCTGCTTTTACTTCTACCTTTTCTTCTGGAAAACCCTACAATTCTACTACAACGACTGCGGCTACAAGCTCTCCCTACCTGTGCACGTTTTTTATGTTTTTTGTGTGTATTTTTGCGTGTTGTTCGTCTGTACCGGACTTCAATATCCACTACAACCGTATGGACTTACTGGACATGGGTTTCCAGCAGAAAATGACGGTTTGTAGCGATTTCCATCGCATGCACAACATTCCGGACGAGATAGCGAGACCAGCGGGGTCTCCGTGGATTGTTATCGGAAGCAAAGCGAAGGAGGCGGCGCCGGGAGCGGAAGCAAAAGCGAGCCACTCAAACCTCCACTGCTAAGCCTCTACCTCTCCAACGCCAGATCCAAGGTAAACAAGACGGACGATTTGGAATTACAGCTGGAATTACCTTATTCTATTCTATAATCGGCTGGTCAGTGCTATACTCAATACTTAAGTGACTTACCCGTCCAATGAGGATTCTTGTTTACAAGATGCCACATCTGAGTCACTGACAAATCCTGAATTTCTGTAAAGATAACTGTCCAGAGATTTATAGGCACGCAGTGCTTCACCACTGAACAGCGAGGGAAAGTTAATGAGGTAATTATACACGTCCGGGTATTCCGCTGGCAGTTCAAAATCCGGTCGTGAAAACTCCGTCCGGTAAGCCATAAGGGTCACTAATCTGTAGGTCGTTTATTTTAGACATATATCTAGTTATCTGTTCATTAGAAAAATGAGCCGTGTAGTCCGTCGGCTGAAATTGATCCATTCTGTACACGAGTGCAGCAGTATTCAGCGGTGTTTTTTACCGACAAGATGGCGGCTGTGTACTTTCCGGTCACTTGACTGCAAGATCTCTATAGAGTGTATTTCTGATTAGTTTAAAGTGATCTTCATTGAAAAGAACAGTGCTTTTCTTTCAAAAATAAGGACATTTCAAAGTGACCCCAAACTTTTGAACGGTAGTGTACATATATACGACCATATCTGACACCGTACCCCAAAAAACAAACACGCGTCAAGCAGTTTGCCGCTCTGTTGGTTACATTCGCTCCTCCGTTCTGTAGGATTTACCGATATGAAGGCATTCAGAGCTCTGGCAATGTCTCAGAGTGAAAAAACAAATGCAAGCTGACTCAAACTGCATGACAATGATCTATTTTCATAACAAATGTAATCAATCATCTCTTATTTTATAGATGATTCTTCATTCTAATTTACCTTTGGCTGTGTAGCCTAATTGTATGTTTAACCATCACTTGAATATATCGTTTAACAGCACAGTGTTCAATTTAAGTGTTTCATTTTTATACACAAAATGTTTTAAAGAGGACTATGTGAAGGGTTTGACAGTTCAAGGTTTTCAGATTGAGCTTCAGACACAACTTTATTACTCAGTACTATCATTCCATACTTTTAATTAATGATGATTTAACTTATTGCTTTGAGACATTAGTGAACTTTTAATAGTTCAAGTCAATCATTGTTTATCATGATGTTTTATCCGAGACAGAACCTTTTAATATTAAGGTCGTGTTGGAGGAAATGTTCTGCAGCAGTAATCAAGACTGCCGTGTCAGGGGGGACGTACCCTTCAGAAAAATGAACGATTGGGCACAAATTATAGCAAGCGTCGTCATCGTGGTTGTTTTCTTTCCTGTACTACTTTCTCCAAATTCACCAAGAGTGCCAAGCACTAACGAGACATGTGTTTGTTAGAACTCATCACGTGCATAAGACTTGAATATAAAAATGAACAGCCCTATTTTTAGAGTGCGCAATGGACACTTCAGAAGTCTATAATTACTAATAGTGAGAACTGATGGTGTGTGCCTGCCACTACAGCATCACGATGCACTGCGATTGCCTTAAAAACGCGTGGATTGCCCAAGGTTGAGCGCTTTCGGGACAAGGGGATCAAAAGCTGGTTGAATGGTCCTAGGTTTTGGAGAGGAACATTGTGACTCTTGCATGACTACAGTAAGGTTCAGAATCATCCAGCTTTCTTACTTCAGACGGATATGCTGCAGGGTTCGTTTTTCTCCTCCCCCCCCATCCCCTGGCTGCATTTCTTCATTCAAGTACTGCAAAACATCTTTGTACAAACGAACAGAACACGTCCACAAGACTGCCACTGTGCTCTGCCTCGCCTCGCCTCGCGCTCCCTACCGTCTCTGAAACTCCTAAGCAGGTTTTGTGTTCAATGTTTTGATCACAGCAGAAATTAACGTACCACTTCAGACGACCTGAAACCCCTCCAGTTACGAGTCATTTAGTAGTAACTGCAGGTTCAGATTTTAAGGCCTCTTTAAATACAAGACCACAAAAGAAACCATTTGAAAAACAAAGAATTAGATTTCACCTCAAAACTTAAGCATTTAAAAAAAAAAAAAAAAAAAAGCAACTGTCTGAGGAAAACTCTTGAAGCTAATGAAGTCCGGTCAGACCGAAGGTGGTCCGACACCGAGCAGTTCTGAGGCGAGTGAATCCTGCATCCTGGGACAGCCGTTATAATTAGAGTCTATAGCCTCCGTCACCCACTGAGGTAACGCTTGTTTTGCTTCATCTCTTTTAGATTCTTCCTTTAGTTGCTTGGTGAATATCACCTCTCCTGCCTGGCCTCTGTACTCCCTCCCATCTCCAGAGGAAGTGGGACTGTTCTAAAGGAAGTGCATCGTCTCCGGCAGGGTGCGGATGGTGTCGTGTTCAAGCCTGAAGGTCTCAGGCTGAGTCAGTTGTCCACTTTGACTGGTCCGGTCTCCAGAAGCTCACTCTGCTCTGGTTCCTCACATGGAGTCCATGCACACGGCTCCTCTCCTCGAACTATCCGCTCCCATTGGCCCAGGTTTTCCCTGCGTACACACAATGCTACACTTTTTAGAAAACATTTACAAGTACTGGTATACGATTCTTTTGATTCGAGCTGATCTGTTGCTATGCCGTCATCAGCCAATAATATTCAACTAAGACTGACTGACTGATTAACAAACTGCACAGCACTTTTACATCATGCCCTGTAACTATGTTAACAAGTTAGCCGTTTCTACTCGATCGGACTTTAGGACTTTGTGGAATGGTTGAATGCCTAAAGGCCCTTGTATGTTGCATCATTAAAATATGAGTTGCAAATGTAACTGGGATTCTAGGCTACACATACCTGTTAAAATGGTGGTGGTGGTGGTGGGGGGGTTTGATGTAAAATATTAAACCAAGATAAAGCATCCGGGTGGCACGGTGGTGTCTCATGGCAAGAAGGTTCTGGGTTCAAATCCAGTGGCCGATGAGGGCCTTTCTATGTGGAGTTTGCATGTTCTCCCCGTGTCTGTGCGGGTTTCCCCCCACAGTCCAAAGACATGCAGGTTAGGTTAACTGGTGACTCTAAATTGAGCGTAGGTGTGAATGTGAGTGTGAATGGTTGTCTGTGTCTATGTGTCAGCCCTGCGATGACCTGGCGACTTGTCCAGGATGTACCCCGCCTTTCGCCCGTAGTCAGCTGGGATAGGATCCAGATGATGGATGGATGGATAAATGATATCCAATTTTTTTTTTTTTTACACCAGTTCCAGAAGATATAGCAACCAACAAAATAAACATTTTAGCACTCAGTCTTTTTGGGTAAGAGTCTACCAACCTGGAACATGTTTATTTGGCGATTTTATTCCACTCAGTCTTGCAAAAGTATCTCTGATCTATCAAGCTGCAAGAGGATCTTGTGTGCATAGCCCTTCTCAAGTCATTCGACTTGGATTTGTGCTTTGGGTCATTTATTGTGCTGGAAGGTGAAATTTTCCATCATCTTCTGTCGTCTGTCTGTTGATGGCCTTCAAGGTGTTCCAAGGTACAGCTCATTAATTAAGAAATTCTTTTGACAGCGAGAGCCCATACATGCTTTCTAAGTTCTTTGTGGACTGTGGCTTCACAAAAATCCGAGAGAAATGGCTGATCTTTGTTTGCGGTTGATCAGAAGTGCCTCAATGATGACAGGTGTATGATAATTACTTTAAAAATTTGTGCACAGTCACCTGCCCTGTTATAAAATTACACTACACTCCAGGCAGTTAGCAGATGCTCTTATCCAGAGCGATGTACAACATACCCAGAGCAGCCTGGGGAGCACTTAGGGGTTAGGTGCCTTGCTCAAGGGCACTTCAACCATTCCTGCTGGTCCAGGGAATTGAGCTGGCAACCTTTTGGTCCCAAAGTTTCCATTTGTTAGGCCTGTCACTATAATGATGTGCTGGACAAAATATTGTTGCAGAAATGGTGATAAACGATGGCCATTTTAAAACCATTTAATGCCACCTGCTACAGTGATTAGTACTGCAAGCAGGTTCTTCCTGTGCTTGTGTGGGTTTCCTCCCACAGTCCAAAGGTGAGAGTGAGTGTGTGAATGGTTGTTCGTCTCAGTGTTAGCCCTGCGATCAGTTGGCGACTTGTCCAGGCTATACCCCACCTTTTGCCCAATGCCAGTTGGGATTAGCTCCAGCAACCCCACGAAACCTTGATGGATTGAACATCTTCAGAATGTTGTCGTTCAGTTTGTTGTCCAAGGCTGGAATGATGGTATGGGAGATGTACGTTTTCTTGGGCCGTTCGTACTTGCTGGTTTTTCTATCATGTCGAACGCATCTCTTATAGCAAGTTATGCTGTCTGTGTGACCGTGCACCATTTCGTGCCATCACATTTCTGCTTGCACTATTGGTGAGGTCCCTTCTCCATCTCAAACTGTGGCTTTTGTTCCGAGCTTGGAAAATTGGATGGGATGGTTATATGTTTTAGACGCGCTTTTAGGTTCGTTGTATTGGCACTTCTCGTTGCCAATGCTTTTAAACAAAAGTCGACATACTGGCACATACACGTTAATGGGCTCTCCTCTCCCTCAGCTGGCATAAAGTTCCCACACCAGAGATAAATGTTGGTGACAATCATGTAAACAAAAATGCATCTAAACACAACGGGCAATATTAAGGTAAAAAAAAAAAAAATAAATAATCGAGGCCACGTATATTGATAATTATTGTGACGTCTACCATTTTGTTTTTCCACTTGAATTTTGGTTGCTGTTTCATATTAAACGCGGGGAAGGATTTGACTCATCATCTGTATTTAATTCTTGTACATCACAAAAACCTGAAATATTTCCAGGGGTGTATAGACCATTTATATCCCTTGTACACCTAGATATGCTCATCAGTTACTTGGTACTTCCTGCAAGTACCCTGTGCACCTTCATGATGGCTCCTGGAACCTACTCACAGAGTGCCTGCTGGGTTGAGGAGGGGTCTAAATGAGAGGGAACCCTGTCTATTATCTGGGATTCACAGTGCTCCAGTTACATTTATAACTAACATTCCATTTCATCCCTTCTAAATCACCAGAGGCAGTATTCGACACCCGGATACCCCATGCCACAAAGTCATGGCGATTGGGAAGGTGTACCGAGATGATCACAGAAAGACACATCTTAACTGGTCCTGCCACAGGCATCAGGAAGTAGAGAAATAGAGCTGTGGTGACTGGCTACTTAATTTAGTAAGCACTAGGTCATTGTCATTAACATGACTTTGCTAAAGTTCACAGCATAATACGCAGTGCTCATAAGAGCTCATCAATGTGTTATACTTTGCCCCTGGTGGTTAGGAGGGATGAAATCCTCAATCCACTGCCTTCAGGTCAATATAACCCAGACTTGGAGAAAGGAAAAAGCTCTTACATTTCTCTCCTGTCTAGCTTTAACAGGACCCTTGCTATGTTATTAAAGAATTATAAAACAGTGGGATAATTGCACATTTATAGATGCATTTTCAAATACAACCTGGCAAAAAAATACAGAATCGCTACTCTTGGAGGATGTTCATTCAGCTTTTTTTTTTTTTTAAATTTTGTAGCGCCAAAAAAAAACCACCCCAAAATACTTCACAGATATGACCTAAAACTATTTTGGTTAACAGCTGAACAGTCTGGTACAGAAGCCGAGAGAGGTCCTTCATATAATCCTTTTTTTTTTATTCACCTTGTTATCCCGAGATAACGACATAATTAATTCAGGATCTCGAGAAAACAACACAACTAATTCGAGATCTCGAGAAAACAAAACAATTATTTCATGATCTCGAGTAAGCAGCTGAGAAATGGTTCATTCAGGTGCGCCAAGAGACTTGTGATATGCTGACTTTGGGGCTATTTCTCATTCTGTATAGGCGCAACTTTGGTCATTAGAATGTCTGGAATAATCGATCACCTAATAAGGCAATATTGTGATCAGGGGTTGACACAGGGAGAGATTGCATTAAGTCTTTTAATAAGGGATAATTTCAAAATTAGTCCGCGGCACCTCCGCAGAAGACTAGCCTGGGCCCGCCCATCCTAAGCGTAACGCTACATGAGGGCCTGTTGCGAGCTTAGTCTGGCCAGGCAAGCTATCTACAGCTCTTCCAAGCTCCCGAAAAATCGGGAACCAATCAACTTTGAGCATCTCCAACGGCCCTGGGTAGAGGCGTGTTCAAGGCACTGACGTAATAGAACTGCGACCGGAAGCCATAGATCGTTTACAGAATCTATGCCGGAAGTGCTTCATTCACTAGAAACATTACGAACATGGAGTAAGTTCTCATTGAAAACGGAGAAAAGAGCAGCCCTGGAGGTATTTATTGAAAGGAAGGACGTTTTCGCCTTGCTCACGACTGGCTTCGGTAAGAGTTTATCTACCAGTTAGCCCCGTCGCGTCGCATACGTCAGAGGAAAGAGTGATGTGATTGGTTTAAGCTTCGTCACAGCCTTTTCTGGCTTCGACCAGTAGCAAACTGAGGCATTTCAGGGAGGCGGGTCAACCACGGGCTCTGGGAAACGGTTGGGCTTAATATCTTGGCCAGACCAAATGCTCGCAGAGCTTTGCAGTCGCGTTAGCCAGACTAGCAGAAGACTGGCCCGGCTTCGTCTCTACCGACGGAGATACAGTGATCCAGCTGAGATCATGAAATAATTGTTTTGTTTTCTTGAGATCTCGAATTAGTTGTGTTGTTTTCTCGAGATCCTGAATTAATTATGTCGTTATCTCGGCATAACAAGGTGAATAAAAAAAGATTATATGAAGGGCTTCTCTCGGCTTCCGTAGTCTGGCTTTGTAAAACATACCTCAAACAACTTGACCCTCTGGAATCGAGAGCTTTGCCAGTGAAGCTTGGCAGGTTTAGAATGAGTAGGGCATGTATTTAGATAAATATCTTCGAGTTTTTTTTAATCATATAAGCATTATAGACATATTGACAGAATCTTTACACTTTCCTATGTGCCCACTGCCAAATAATAATATATTTTTTTAAATTACCTAAATTAGATGAAACATAAAACTCGTCACCTTACTCAGTCACGCTGGAGTCAGAGCGCTCACTTACGCATTCCTAAAAGACCATCATGCCGTTACCACGTGGATAATCACTTTCACTCGGTTTCTCTTTTGCAGTGAGAACACCCACTGTAAACAGGATAAAATCTGTCGACCATAGTTTAGGCTACCTGTTTGGATGTAAAACTTGTTGCACGGTGATTTGATGCTCAGGAGGCGCATCAGATGATTAAGGACAGCGATTCAATTCAATCTTGAACTGCGACACTGCCGATGAGCAGTGTCTTTTTTTTTTTTTTTAAACTCAAGTGTAAATATTTCTTCTATTTATTATGAGCAAATTGTATGCGCTGTAGTGCATAGACAGGAAAAATGACTGCGCAATTTTTCCAGAGTTTAAAATATTTTCCTCAAAAATAGTTAATTTTGCGTTTAGAGTGTGAAATTTGGAGTTGGAGCAAAATTACAGCGTGATTGTGTAACAGGGTTGGTTGTGGCTCTGAACTGAGTAAAATAGTACAAGAGTTAATTTCAAGACGCACTGAATAGAGTCAAATACCAGATAAATGAAGCTGTTAGAAAAAGTAGCTTTAGAACTGTATTGGAACGTGTGAAAAACATTCCACCCACTGTGACGAACCGTTTTGGTCACTTGACCTGATGGAATAAAGGGATGGCAGTAGGAAGGGTTTTCACTCTTCTCATTGAATACCCCTCCCAACTGCTAACCCTTTATCCCAAAACAATAGGACATAAATCTGCTCCACTGATTTGGACAATTAACTGGCCATTGAAAAAAAATGTTGTGCTTGATCCATTCCCAAGACTGAACAGAATCACCTCAAGTGACCAAAACGGTTCATCATAATGGGTAAGGTCAAGTTTTTCCACACGTTCCAACACAGTTCTAAAACTGCTTTTTACAACATCTTCATTTATCTGTTTTTTTTTTTTTACGTACAATCATGACATACACGCTACAGAGATATTACTGTAGCAGAACTTTGAAAATACTTCTTAGATTTGTTGAAATTGACAACAATCAGAACATACCAAAATCATTAGAGTGCCAGAAAATACCCTCAGACCCCAGAGGATTAAATTGTTGTAATTAATAGCATATTTTTTTCCCCTAATCAAGTAGAGGAAAAAATTAGGGAATCACCTTGGAATTTCTAACAAATACCTGCACAAGTCTATAGATGTAAATTAGTCTGCAGTTAAGAGAGAGTGCTTGCAGGCCTCAGGCCCTGTCAACACGACAACGGATTCAGGTGAATCTGATAAAATTGCTTATCATTTCGGCCTGGCGTCCACACGGCACCGGCGTTTTGGGTGCCCCAAAACGAAATCTTTTGAGAACAGGTTCCAGAGTGAAAAAATCTGGCAACGGCGCCGTTGCGAAGTTGTCTGGATGAGTAGAATGGATTTGTTTACGATGACATCACAACCACATGACTGTCAGTGCTTCACGCCGGGTAGAAGTGTAACGAACTCGATGCGAGCTGTCAACAAATCCTATAACTTGGTTCATGAAACGTGCTTACAAAATATTTTCACTGTGAATATTTATTGTGTAATGGTGCAAAGTGAGAGAGAGAGAGAGAGAGAGAGAGTGTGAGAGAATAGCCCTTAGGGCAAAGTCTTTAGTCCAAACACTGCGGAAGCAGTACCAAACCGCGCACCGCCCGTGCGCTTTCCAAAAACAAAAACAATCCCGCCAGCAAACGTAGGAAAAAAAAAAAAAGGAGCGATCTCACCTCTTCAGATGTTGGTTTAAGTCCGACAATACATTCCTCAAAAAGGGCGTAGAAGAACAAAGTAATCCATCAACGTGTAGCATTCAATTTATTCCGGACCATTAAAGAATTCTGGAGGATATCAGAATGTTGGCGTACCGGCTTCCATCTACCCCCATTCATTCCTCTTTCCGCATCTTTCGTTTTACGCTACTGATTAATAATCAAAACTTTATGTGGCTAATGCTACAGAAGAAGGGGTTTATGCGCATGCATCTACTTCTTCTATTGTTCTGGTGTCTCCAATGGGACCGTCTTACAGCGCACGTAGTGGTGTGGCATGTGTATTGCATCGTTTTCAGCAAGCGTTGTTTCTCCATATGGAACTGAAATTTTACTGATCCGTTGCCCATGTGGACGCGATATTAAAAAAAAAAAAATCTCGTTGCCGTTGTCGTGTGGATGTAGCCTTAGTGAGCTGTTGCACCTGGCTGATCGACAGGAAACATGGCCCCAACAAGAGAGCTGTCAGTTGAAACAATGGAAAGGATTATAAAACTCCTTCAAGAAGGTAATTCAACACAGAGTGTGGCAAAAGATGTTGGTTGTTCCCAGCCAGCTGTGTCTATAGAGCAAGTACAAACAAAATGGGAAGGTTGTAAAAGGAAAACATACGGGTAGACGATGGAAGACGTCAAAGCGTCAGGACAGAAAACTCAAAGCAATGTGCCTTGAAAACAGAAAATGCACAACTGGGCGGAAACCGGGGTCCATGTTTGTGACCGAACTATAAGAAATGGGCTGAAGGAAATGGGATTTACAGATAGAAAAGCCAAACGGAAACCAACACCGAAAGAGAATCAGTCGTGGACGCTGGATGAAAGTGATGAATGATGAATCTGCATTGGCCCAGGAAATGATGCTGGATCTTTTGTCTGGTGCCGTTCCAGTTGAAACAAAGATGTCTGCCTGAAGAAAACTAGCACATTTCCACAATCATTGATGACATGGGGTTCCATCAGGTAAAGGACCAGGGGAGATGGCAATCATTTACATCTACAGTAAACACACAGGTGGACATTGAAATTTGACACCCTTCTCGTTCCATCAATAGAAAGTAGGTTTGGTGGTGGTCAGAGATGTCCACGAGCACCGGCGCCTGGCAGTTCTCTCTGCCTACACAGACGCTCTGCACCGGCTACTCAATCCCAGGAAAAAATATAAACTTGTCTTTCAATGTTCAAGCGATTTATATCGTCTCTGCTGCCCATAATTTGCTGCAAATTCAATTATTCCACCACGAAATTGTCTTCGATTCAGGTCTGGCAAGACCGGAAGTGACGCTATATTTGTTGACCGATTCTAGCACTCTGATTGGCTGAGCCAGACCACATGACCACGCCGTAGTGTATGTAGTGATGTTCCAGAGTCAGGCAGCGTACTACAGAGGGTAACCGAGAAAGCCTACATCTGGAGGGAAATTTCATAAATATTTTGGAAGTATTTTACAGGCAAATGGTTAGTAATTTATGAGCTGAGAATGCCCCAAGAAGGCGTAAATTTCAAAATTTTCTTAGGGGGGTGGCATTAGTGCACCTTTGGCTTTACCACCGCAAATTCCAGAGCTGCCTACTGCCTTTTTTTTTTTTTTTTAAGAACCCTGTGGTTGTTTAGTCATTTTTCAGGACGATGATCCATCTTGCGTTAAAACTTCTTCAGAAAAGGCACGTCAACTCTGACAGTACCAGCAAACAATTTTGGGGGAGTCCATGACAAGGCTCCATCCTGCAAAAGCTGATCTGTCAACTGCTAGAAGTTGGAACCTGATTGAGGCATTGACTTCACTAATAAAAAACAATATTCATCAAAGAATTCAAGCCGTAATAAGACAGAGGTTGTGCAACAAATTACTAAATTGTGATGGAAAAAAATAATGCCATTAATTACAACAATTTAATGTATTTCAGGCATGTTTTACAAAGCCAGAATTGTTCAGCTGTTAAACAAAAATAGTTTTGTCTCATATCTGCAAACATTTTTTCAGCTACAAAAAATAAATAAAAAAAGCTGAACGAACATCCTCAGTGTGTCACGATTCTGTATTTTTTGCTCACAGTCTGCCCTCCCCTCACCATTTTTTGAGACTGGTAGAGTGTCTGACGAGGTGACAGAGTCTCCTTACAGACATCGTTTCTGTAGCTTTATTAATGATTTGTAAAACGATTAATGAGAACTGCTTTTAACTGCATGCGTTTAGAACGCAGCTCTACTTTACGGAATGATTAGTTATACCTGTTGAACTCTGTTACAATGAAAATGCCTGAGAGGTTTGGAGTATTACCAAAAGGTACACTACCGTTCAAAAGTTTGGGGTCACCCAGACAATTTTGTGTTTTCCATGAAAAGTCACACTTGTATTTACCACCATAAGTTGTAAAATGAATAGAAAATATAGTCAAGACATTTTTCTGGCCATTTTGAGCATTTAATCGACCCCACAAATGTGATGCTCCAGAAACTCAATCTGCTCAAAGGAAGGTCAGTTTTATAGCTTCTCTAAAGAGCTCAACTGTTTTCAGCTGTGCTAACATGATTGTACAAGGGTTTTCTAATCATCCATTAGCCTTCTGAGGCAATGAGCAAACACATTGTACCATTAGAACACTGGAGTGATAGCAGGGTGTCTGCAGGCTTGAACAAGTTCAATTTAAGACTTTTTAAGACCCTTTTTAAGACCATAGCAGGTTAAAATTTAAGACTTATGCTGCACAAAAAAATAAAGAAAATTGGGAGAGCCTGAATTACTTTCGAAATAACAAAATTTATTATCATTCACCAATGAACTCATTACATCCCCAGGGTGCGCGCTTGCATTAATGAGGAACTAAGTTGCAGCGGAGCCAAAGACATCCTGCAAATCACTTGAGGATGAGGCATTCGATTCCGTACGGTTTGCGTGTTGTAGCGTTATAGTTTGCACGGAGTTAGCTGATACATCGTCTCGAGATGTGCTTGGACCTGACAACGATGAACAAAATTGAGTGATGGCATGCGATTGTTGCAGACTTTTATGGCAGCCTGGTGCTTCTCCGCTTTCGCGTGCGATTCCGGTGCATTTACACCCAGGGTGTTGAGTTTGAGTGTTCTTTTGCACAATGTGCAGTACGCCTCAAACGCATTGTTTGGTACACGTTTTAATCAGTCTACGAAACCACTGCGTTCAAGCCAGCAGTCGTTAAACTTGCATTTGCCCATTTTGCTACAAACCATGACAATAGGGCTGTGCGATATGGGAAAAAAATGAATATCCCGATACATTTTCTCCATTTCACGATATACGATATATATCTCGATATATTTAAATCTCCTCTAAAGGACCCCATGAAATCTAACGTTTACTCTTTACTGTTTTCACTACAATCCCTGCAGATTAAATAACATTCTTGGTTAACTTTACAGGTGGTTTTCAACAAATTTTAATTTTCATGTTGGTGATTAATCACAATTGAATTGAAATAAGACTATTTTTATTCAACAAAGATGTGGCACAAACTGCAAAAACAATCTTGAAAATTGCAGCAAAGGGGCAACACAATACAGAGCTGCTCAGAGCTCAAACCAATAAAGTGCAAGCTCAACACTGAGAGACATTTAGCCTAAATAAGAAAAGTGCTCTTTCATTAAATTATCTAAAAAAAAAAAAGATCTCCAAGCTATTAACCTGACTACTGAGAACCACTGGAACATTCACAATAGAGAGAGAGATTGAGGGAGAGAAGAAAGAGATCTGCAAAACATAATTTTCCTCTTTGCACACTTTTGAACTGAATGTTTTCTGGCTCTGCCTCTCAGATGTGTATAATTCCGGTGTTGCCTTCTCTGTAAAATGTCTGCAACCAGGCAACTCATATTTGGGATCGAGTGTGTTTAGTAATTTTTGGAAGCCTGGTTTTTCCACTATACTAACTGGGATCATGTCTTCGGCAATGAAGTGAGTGATTGCATCCGTTATAGCTCTCCATCTCTGACTCGGTTTCTCATATGGGTGGCTTTGGAGAACGAGGCTGCTATGGTCATTTGTTTAGCTTGTGGGAGGTTTTAGCTCGTGGGCAAGTAGTTCGGAGTTTAAGAGACTCTTCATACTGTACCGGGTGAGTTTCAGGTGATGGAACATATTTGTAGTGCTGCTGCCTTTCGTGATGACAGGGTTTTTTGCACACTTTACAAACTGGCATTTGCTGTTCCACGTCTTCCTCGCGATATCCAAAAAATGCCAGATGACTGACCCCTTACTAGTTCTTTTAGGAACCAATTCGTCCGCTTCCATTTTTAATTTGTCGCTGAAATTGACAGAGCCTACACGGTAGCCTACGCAACACCGGCAATTGCACAAACTGAGTCAGCGCTGTAAACCGGAACCAGGAAATCTTCCCGCCGGCAGTGTTGCCAGATACTGCTGATGTTTTCCAGCCCAAAATATGTTCAAAACCTGCTAAAACGCACTTAAAACCGCCCAATCTGGCAACACAACCGAAACTAGAAAATCTTCCCGGAAGTTCCTTTCAGCACCGAGATGCTAACCAATCCCGGGTGACATCTAGGTGCTGAAAGGAACTTCTGGGAAGATTTTCTATGTGCAGAATAATTCTGCACGTAACCTTGGTCTTAAATTACCCAAATGAGATTTTAGACCAACAGTGCAAAATATCTCTGTATTTTAGACTTTTTTAGGCCTAAAATTGAAAATATGTAATTTTAGACTTTTTTAGACTCCGCGGACACCCTGTGATAGTTGCTGGAAATGGGCCTCTATACACCTATGGAGATATTGCACCAAAAACCAGACGTTTGCAGCTAGAATAGTCATTTACCACATTAGCAATGTATAGAGTGGATTTCTGATTAGTTTAAAGTGATCTTCATTGAAAAGAACAGTGCTTTTCTTTCAAAAATAAGGACATTTCAAAGTGACCCCAAACTTTTGAACGGTAGTGCATGTAAACATGAGCTTCATTTCCATTCCATGTAACAATTACAAATATTGGTCAGACTTTGCATTCATTTCTAGAAGCAGAAGTTAAGATTTTCGGAGAAGCAGGGAACAGCTGGTCAAGACTGAGAACACTCGTGAAATCAATAATGAACTACTGTTGCAATGAGCTTACGTGTACCTTATTACCTACGAACTAATGAATTAACTGACCTGCAGGCTCTAAGAAGAGGAGAAGAAGGAGGGAACAGCTCAGACAGGGTGGTGTAACACGGAATGGCCACTGCATTGTAAAAACCCACCTACAAGCACAGATGCATCACATAGCTGTAAGACAGGAAGTGTAAAAACAACAGGAAACTACAGAGTGGTTACGAGAGTAACAAGTGCCTGTATAGAAAACAGTTTTCCAAATTCAGATTTTTAAAACAGTTCTGAAGCAGTGCCCCCCTTTTGTTTTTCAGGTGCAGAAGTACCTGTCCCTCTGGAACCTCATCCTTCTTATCCCTGTCCATCATCGGAATGGGCTGCATTCCTATCTTCTTCATCTCATCCCCCTGACGGAGAGACAAGATACGTCCTTTTATTTCTTAAGTGTTTTCCTGTTTAACCGAACCTGCTTGAATATGAATTTACAGAAAGTGTACTTTGGATGTCACCATGAAACGGTAATAAAGCTTACCTCAGCCCAGAACTCTGCATAGATGTCATTGGCTGTGAGGCGGGTGATGGGCCACAGTTTGGTAACGGAGCAGAGATCACACGCAGTCATCATCAGGCCAATTACACGGTCCCTGCCATGGACAAGCAATGAGGACATCGATCAGCCCGATACCAGACTCGTGAATAATGTCGTCTTTTAGCATACGCTTAGGCGTGACAGTGTATGACCTCTGACCTGTGGGCGTGGTTGTTCAGGTCCAGTGCGCTTGTGCTCAGCAGATCAGCAAGCTGCTTGCGGTTGCCAAAGTAGAGTGCCAGGTCGGTGGCGATGATGGCTTTGCGGATGATCTCTAGCACCTGCTCGTACTCGCTGGAAGTCAGGTTGGAGAAAATATTGTGCCCTTCCAGCTATGGGAAACAAAGAGATCAATAAAAAAGCAAAAGCTCCACTGAGGAGGCATACAGCTCAGCTGGAGAGCAGCAGCAAAGCCAAAACAAAGGTTCCCAAGGCTGAGCAGGTGATTTAGATAAGCAAATTTGAATAAGCAACTACAAACTGAGAAAATGACAGGAAACAAAGCATGAGTCAGGCTTTGGTCTGGAACTTTAAGGCTGCTAGTGTCAATCGTATGGCTATTATATAAACAGAACCAAATCAATCGATTCAATTAATTGGATTCATATAATCTGTGTGCTCTACAATGTCGATCCTCGGTTTAGTGCGATTTTTCTGCTCCGATGCACACTTTGACAAAGTGCTTGATAAATCAGCTGTGACCGCTGCCTGTCCACCACTGATTCCAGTGTGCGTTTTACACTGGACAGTCGGTATTTCTACCTAAGGCCCTGTCCACACGGCAACAGACTCAGGTGAATCTGATAAAATTGTTTATCGTTTCGGCCTGGCGTCCACACGGCACCGGCGTTTTGGGTGCCCCAAAATTAAATCTTTTGAGAACGGGTTCCAGAGTGAAAAAATCTGGCAACGGCGCTGTTGCGAAGTCGTCTGGATGAGTAGAACGGATTTGTTTATGATGACGTCACAACCACATGACTGTCAGTGCTTCATGCCGGGTAGAAGTGTAATGAACTCGATGCGAGTTGTCAACAAATCCTATAACTTGGTTCATGAAACGCGCTTACAAAATATTTTCACTGTGAATATTTATTGTGTAATGGTGCAAAGTGAGAGAGAGAGAATGAGAGAATAGCCCTTAGGGCAGAGTCTTTAGTCCAAGCACGGCGGAAGTACCGAGTATAACCAAACCGCGCACTGCCCGTGCGCTTTCCAAAAACAATCCCGCCAGCAAACATAGGAAAAAAAAAAAAAGGAGCGATCTCACCTCTTCAGATGTTGGTTTAAGTCCGACAATACATTCCTCAAAAAGGGCGTAGAAGAACAAAGTAATCCATCAACGTGTAGCATTCAATTTATTCCGGACCATTAAAGAATTCTGGAGGATATCAGAATGTTGGCGTACCAGCTTCCATCTACCCCCATTCATTCCTCTTTCCGCGTCTTTCGTTTTACGCTACTGATTAATAATCAAAACTTTATGTGGCTAATGCTACAGAAGAAGGGGTTTATGCGCATGCGTCTACTTCTTCTATTGTTCTGGTGTCTCCGATGGGACCGTCTTACAGCGCACGTAGAGGTGTGGCATGTGTATTGCATCGTTTTCAGCAAGCGTTGCGTTGCCATATGGACCTGAAATTTTACTGATCCGTTGCCTATGTGGACGCGATATTTAAAAAAAAAAAAAATCTCGTTGCCGTTGTCGTGTGGATGTAGCCTAAATCTACAAATACAGAGAAATTGTTCACTAGTGTGAGAAAATAAGCTCCTCTTTGATCATTTCACATTCTCCGCTCCCCTCCAAACGTGTGGAAATCCCGCTCATACATCCTTAGGTGTTTTGTTAGGATAGGTATCTCACCTCAAAACAGTACTCATTATTACTATGAAAGGATCAAAGAGGGATTAGTTTCTTTGCTGGGGGTGAGGAGTGATCTAGCACTTTTCCACCGGACAGTGTGGCATGGCTCAGGAAATTATCCACAATCCTCCATGTTGTAACTATTTTCAAGCAAGCAAGCTGTACTGTACAAAAATCTTTAGTGGGCTATGCATGGTAACAGCTCTTAAAATGGTAAAACCTACTCTTTTAAAGAAGTGGTTTTTTTTTGTGGCTACTGCCTTATATACAATAGAGGCTGTAGCCACTATGTCATCGTGTTGCAAGAATGAGCGTAACAGGTGTTCCTATTAAAATGACTGGCGCGTGTATACAATTTGGCTCACTGTTCAAAATAAACGGACTCAAGAAATCGCTTTCAGACATGTTTATGCTTATTACAGAGGGAAAGTCTCATCTCATCTCATCTAGCCGCTTTATTCTGTTCTACAGGGTCGCAGGCGAGCTGGATCCTATCCCAGCTGACTACGGGCGAAAGGTGGGGTACACCCTGGACAAGTCGCCAGGTCATCACAGGGCTGACACATAGACACAGACAACCATTCACACTCACATTCACACCTACGGTCAATTTAGAGTCACCAGTTAACCTAACCTGCATGTCTTTGGACTGTGGGGGAAACCGGAGCCCCCGGAGGAAACCCACGCGGACACGGGGAGAACATGCAAACTCCGCACAGAAAGGCCCTCGCCGGCCACGGGGCTCGAACCCGGACCTTCTTGCTGTGAGGCGACAGCGCTGACCGCTACACCACCGTGCCACCCAGAGGGAAAGTGTGTTCCTATTTTAAAAATATACTCCGGGTCGTCCCCCTTTCCTCGCCTTCTTCAGTCAGTGGTCCCATGTGTGATGGAGATGTGGCGCGTGGCCGAGTTGTTACGGGAAGTTGTCGAAAAGAGTATTGAGACCACTGAGCTCTAGCGCCGGGCCCTTTTCCAGGAAATAAGAGTTTGGGGCATGGCGACAGCGTGTGTATGTCAGTCTCGGTTCGGCGGTCTCAGTTTCGAAAACTGTAAGAGTAGAATAATATAAAGTCCAGACAGACACTTTGTATATTTTACTTCTGTGATTTTTAAATTGTTCATTTTTGCGGCTACTGTACGGACATGGTCTCAGAAAACAATTTTATTTATAAGCAGAAGCCACATGTACCCATAGGGTACCTATTTTTTTATTTTTATTTTTCCTGGACAGCAATGTAAATACTTTGAGCAGTTTTAAAAAGCAATTTGGTATTTCAGATTCTTTATTTATTTACTTACCCATGGTTAACATTTAATTATTGCTATTTGCTTGATCTTATTTCTTCCTTGTGATCGAAGTAAAATCTACCAAATCTAGGTTTGGGAAAATCCAAGATGATTTTTCTATTCACTTTCTTTGAGCTTTACCAGGGATGAGAATGAAAAATATTTTAGAAGTCTGAAAAAACCGGGGGCGGCACGGTGGTGTAGTGGTCAGCGCTGTCGCCTCACAGCAAGAAGGTCCTGGGTTCGAGCCCAGCGGCCGGCGAGGGCCTTTCTGTGTGGAGTTTGCATGTTCTCCCCGTGTCCGCGTGGGTTTCCTCCGGGTGCTCCGGTTTCCCCCACAGTCCAAAGACATGCAGGTTAGGTTAACTGGTGGCTCTAAATTGACCGTAAGTGTGAATGTGAGTGTGAATGGTTGTCTGTGTCTATGTGTCAGCCCTGTGATGACCTGGCGACTTGTCCAGGGCGTACCCCGCCTTTCGCCCGTAGTCAGCTGGGATAGGCTCCAGCTTGCCTGCGACCCTGTAGAAGGATAAAGCGGCTACAGATAATGAATGAATGAATGAATGAAAAAACCGGGGCAGGGGGAGACATGGGTCTAATTATTTTTGGCTATTTTTTTTTTAACCCCAAAACCATTAATTTTAATCAGCAAAAATTTGCAATTTATTTGGAAATAAATTCCCCTTCTTGGTGGACTCCCAGGTGAAAATGATTAATATGGTACAAGAGACTTGTTTTTAATCAATTCACATTTGATGATTTCAAAAAATCAATGCACCTTTTAATATAAACGAGCTCTACAGTATTATATTTCTGCATTTTTGTGATTCATCTTTGAATACTCCAATCCTTTAAAATGAAGTGCAAACCAGAAAAAAGTTCTATCATATAATTCTCTGAAGCTTTCTTCTGATGTTATCATGGTAGCAGGAGGTCTTGCATATTAAGCAGGCAACATCACTCATCACTTCCCTTTCAACTGTTGTGTGGACTAACTCGGTTTTATCTGGACAGGCTGTTGTGTAATGTAATACAGATACCATATGGCCAATTTGAACATCGAGATGGTGATTTTGAATTAAAGAACAGGCATGTACAATGGGCATTACATATTGGAAAATTTTTTTAAATCAAAAACTATAAGTTCATCTCGGCCTAAAAAATGTGGGCAGACGCTCCCGCGCGGCACATGCCAGCAATTCCGTCCCCCTATGAAATGAGCAATAAGTCGGAGAGTTATACATGCTATCATACCTAAAATTTTATCAGAAATATAGATATGATACTATGATTCTCCCCAACATGCTACATTAGATAAGCTAACCCCATTTATAAAAGATACACACTTATATATGACGTGTAATTGATATATTTTTGGGGCGCGCGCTCTCTCTCTGCCATGCTGATCCTGTAGGCTGCACTGACTCAAACTCCGGTCCTCGAGAAAAGGGATAAAAGCCCGCCCACACTGAAAGCTGATTGGCTTATTTTGCTGAGTAACCCAATCAAGATGCTCTTTGTCTGGCATGCGCTACATGAACAGGCACACAGGCAGTGTTGCCAGATTGGGTGCTTTTAAGTGCATTTTGGCGGGTTTTTAACATATTTTGGGCTGGAAAACGTCAGCAGTATCTGGCAACACTGCAAACAGTCTCCCTCGCGCGCGCACATTGTAAGATGCGTGATGCAGACCTTAATGTTGCGCGCGCACGCTCTTGCTCGCTTCTATCAATATGCAGGAGACTCCCGGAACTTCCGGGATACTTGGGATGTCTGCGTTATAAGGTGACCACAGATTGTTAATCATATCCCCCCCCCAAAAAAATTTCTCAACGGATTTACATCGATCTCAAAAACAATCATTTTTGTCTGAAAAAGTCGGAAATCCGCCAATCGGCGGAAAATTCTCATCCCTGCTTTACATAGGATACAAAATGCATGAAGTGTGCGTGTGTGTTAAGTCCTCTGATAACTTATGATTATATCAAAAGATCTATATATTGGTATACTTGGCTATGTTCCAAACATATGGGCAACCATTCAGTGAAAGATTCCTCTTTATTTTCACTAAATATTATGGTATTGTACTCACATGCTGTCACTAAAACAAACTAGCTATATGTTATACTTATGAGAGAAATGTGGATGGAGAGCCACACTGAATCAGACATGCCTGGTTTCATTTCAAAACACTTTCTGAATTGAGCATTTCACTACTTATGCCCAGCAAGTCATTACGTGAAGCAAACGTCCTGCTTTCACGAATAGTGATGCAACGGGAATGTGACGCTCGCTGTGAAAGGGACACAGACAGCCCCGAGTTTCCCTGCTGCTGAGCCATGGCGAGTGGCGCTGTTCAGTGGAGAAGTGCTTCTAGAGAGGCGATGAAGTCAGGAATGGGACACAGCTCACCAGAAAAGAAGCCAAGAGTGTGTAGATACAGTGTATGAGAGCTCTACCTGCAGGATGGACACTGTCTGGGAGAAATGATGCTGTTCCATGGTGGATGTGGAGTACAGTGCTGCCAGCGGGTGGTCAAACTTTTGCAGGTAGCTGTTGCTGTAGCCTCGGTGGTCCAAGTCATGACACAAGCAGGCTATAAGCAGACCTTTCCTCTGGGTACAAACAGAGAAACAGGGGAAGACAACATGAGATTGCATGCAAGAAATATATTTTTTTAGGGAAAAAAAATTGGTGTGTGTGTGTGTGTGCACGCGCACTGACCTCCAGTTCAGTGAAGATTCCAGAGGTTTTTTGGAGAATGACATACATGCAGTGGGCCACAGTCACCGCATGCTTCCAGTTGTGGTATGGAACCCGTCGGTAATTCTTTCGCACTGACATGGTGAAGCGACACAACTTCTCCAGCTCAAAACTTCACACACACGCACACAGAGCTTAGAAACTTTGACAAACACCTCATCATTCTATATGAGCCACATTACACTAAGCAAGCACGGATAAACCACCAAGTTGAACCTGTTGTTAATTGGTCCATAACCATTTTCACATGTGCTTTCACAAAGGTGGCAATTTTAAGGGCAAATAGTTGATCACAATAGAGTTCAGGTCATTATGGTAAAACCACTTGTGTAAACACACAAACAGCTAAACACACTCCTATTAACAGTTACACTGAAACAAGTAAGTGCTTTGAATCTTATGTACAGTGGTGCTTGACAGTTTGTGAACCCTTTAGAATTTTCTATCTTTCTGCATAACTATGACCTAAAACAACATCAGATTTTCACCCAAGTCCTAAAAGTAGATAAAGAGAACCCAGTTAAACAAATGAGACAAAAATATTATACTTGGTCATTTATTTATTGAGGAAAATTATCCAATATTACATATCTGTGAGTGGCAAAAGTATGTGAACCTCTAGGATTAGCAGTTAATTTGAAGGTGAAATTAGAGTCAGGTGTTTTCAATCAATGGGATGACAATCAGGTGTGAGTGGGCACCCTGTTTTATTTAAAGAACAGGGGTCTATCAAAGTCTGATCTTCGCAGCATGTTTTAGCTCATCAGGCTGGAAAAGGTTACAAAACCATCTCTAAAGAGTTTGGACTCCACCAATCCACAGTCAGACAGATTGTGTACAAATGGAGGAAATTCAAGACCATCACTACCCTCCCCAGGAGTGGTCAACCAACAAAGATCACTCCAAGAGCAAGGCGTGTAATAGTCGGCGAGGTCACAAAGGACCCCAGGGTAACTTCTAAGCAACTGAAGGCCTCTCTCACATTGGCTAATGTTAATGTTCATGAGTCCACCATCAGGAGAAGACTGAACAACAATGGTGTGCATGGCAGGGCTGCAAGGAGAAAGCCACTGCTCTCCAAAAAGAACATTGCTGCTCGTCTGCAGTTTGCTAAAGATCACGTGGACAAGCCAGAAGACTATTGGAAAAATGTTTTGTGGATGGATGAGACCAAAATAGAACTTTTGGTTGAAATGAGAAGCGTTATGTTTGGAGAAAGGAAAACACTGCATTCCAGCATAAGAACCTTATCCCATCTGTGAAACATGGTGGTGGTAGTATCATGGTTTGGGCCTGTTTTGCTGCATCTGGGCCAGGACGGCTTGCCATCATTGATGGAATAATGAATTCTGAATTATACCAGCGAATTCTAAAGGAAAATGTCAGGACATCTGTCCATGAACTGAATCTCAAGAGAAGGTGGGTCATGCAGCAAAACAACGACCCTAAGCACACAAGTCGTTCTACCAAAGAATGGTTAAAGAAGAATAAAGTTAATGTTTTGGAATGGCCAAGTCAAAGTCCTGACCTTCATCCAATGGAAATGTTGTGGAAGGACCTGAAGCGAGCAGTTCATGTGAGGAAACCCACCAACATCCCAGAGTTGAAGCTGTTCTGTACGGAGGAACGGGCTAAAATTCCTCCAAGCCGGTGTGCAGGACTGATCAACAGTTACCGCAAACGTTTAGTTGCAGTTATTGCTGCACAAGGGGGTCACCAGATACTGAAAGCAAAGGTTCACATACTTTTGCCACTCACAGATATGTAATATTGGATCATTTTCCTCAATAAATAAATAATGAAGTATAATATTTTTGTCTAATTTGTTTAACTGGGTTCTCTTTATCTACTTTTAGGACTTGTGTGAAAATCTGATGTTGTTTTAGGTCATATTTATGCAGAAAGATAGAAAATTCTAAAGGGTTCACAAACTTGCAAGGACCACTGTATGAGAAGACTGAAGCAACAACGCAGAGAAAAGTCTGTAAATTGACATAAGAAGTCAAGGACAGGTACATGTATAGTTTTTTTTTTTGAAACATTTTTATTTGTATATTGTATAGTCTGTTTGTTCTTGGGATTTTTTTTTTAAATTCTACATGTACATATCTACATATGTACATGTATTCTTGGGCAAATAAAGCAACATAATGATTAGTTACTTGCCACCATTTTGGACTGTATGCACACATCCTCTTGTAGGTACATCGATATTCAATTTATTCACACAGTGTCTTGCAAAAGTATTCATTCCCCTTGGTGTTTGTCCTGTTTTGTCATATAAGCTGGAATTAAAATGGATTTCTGGAGGGTTAGCACCATTTGATTTACACCACATGCCTACCACTTTAAAGGTGCACATTGTTGTTTTATTGTGACACAAACAAGGATTAACATGAAAAAACAGAAATCTGGAGGGTGCATATGTATTCATCCCCCAAAGTCAATACTTTGTAGAGCCACCTTTTGCTGCAATTACAGCTGCAAGTCTCTTGGGGTATGTCGCTATTAGCATAGCACATCTAGCCACTGGGATTTTTGCCCATTCCTCAAGGCAAAACTGCTCCAACTCCTTCAAGTTAGATGGGTTGCGTTGGTGCACAGCAATCTTCAAGTTATGCCACAGATTCTCAATTGGATTGAGGTCTGGGCTTTGATTAGGCCATTCCAAGACATTTAAATGTTTCCCTTTAAACCACTCCATTGTAGCTTTAGCAGTATGTTTAGGGTCACTGTCCTGCTGGAACAGGACCCTTTGTCTCAGTCTCAAACCTCTGGCCGACTCGAACAAGTTTTCCTCCAGAATTGCCCTGTATTTAGGTGCCATTCATCTTTCCTTCAGCCCTGACCAGCTTTCCTGTCCCTGCAGATGAAAAACATCCCCACAGCATGATGCTGCCACCACCATGCTTCACTGTAGAAATGGTGTTCGGTTTGCACCACACATGGCAAAAAAGATCAATTTTGGTCTCATTTGACCAGAGAATCATCTTCCATGTGTTTGGGGAGACTGCCACATGCTGTTGGGAAAACTCCAAATGTGTTTTCTTAAGCAATTACTTTTTCTGGCCACTCTTCCATAAAGCCCTGCTCTGTGGAGTGCATGGCTTAAAGTGGTCCTATGGACAAATACTCCCATCTCCTCTGTGGATCTTTGTAGCTCCTTCAGTGTTATCTTTGGTGTCTTTGCTGCATCTCTGATTAATGCCCTCCTTGCCTGGTTTGAGAGTTTTGGTGGGCGGGGCCTTCTCTTGTCAGGTTTGTAATGGTGCCATATTCTTTCCATTTTGCTATAATGGATTTAATGGTGCTCCCTGGGATATTCAAAGTTTGGGATATTTTTTAGAACCCAAACCTGATCTATACTTCTCCACAACTTTGTCTCTGACCTGTTTGGAGGGCTCCTTGGTTTTCATGTTGCTTGCTTAATACTGTTGCAGAGTCAGGCTCCTTCCAGAACTGGTTGATTTATACAGACATCATGCGACACTTTGACTGCACACAGGTAGATCACACAGGTAGAGAGTCTGGTCGATAGTTGAACCTTGGATTCAGGAGGAACAATGGACCAGCTCTTTACCCTTACAAGGGTACTGGAGGGTTCATGGGAGTTTGCCCAACTGGTCTACATGTGTTTTGTGGACCTGGAGAAGGCTTATGACCACGTCCCTCAGGGTGCCCTGTGGGGGGTGCTTCGGGAGTATGGGCAGGAGTTTGGTTCGCATTGCCGGCAGTAAGTTGGTGCATGTGGGACTCCGCCAGGGCTACCCCCTTTGTCACCAGTTCTGTTCATAACTTTAATGGACAGAATTTCTAGGCGCAGTCAAGGGGTGGAGGGTGTCCGGTTTGGTGTTTTGCGGATGATGTGGTCCTGTTGGTTTCATCAACCTGTGACCTACAGCATGTGCTGGGACGGTTTGGAGCCGAGTGTGAAACGGCTGGGATGAGGATCAGCACCTCCAAGTCCGTGGCCATGGCGCTCAGCCGGAAATGTGTGGAGTGCCTACTTCAGGTCGGGGGGAGTTGGACAGATGATCAGGGCAGCGTCAGCAGTGATGCAGACGCTAAACCGGTCTGTTGTGGTGAAGAGAGAGCGGAGCCAAAAGGCAAAGCTCTCAATTTATTGGTCCAGCTACGTTCCCACCCTCACCTATGGTCACGAGCTGTGGGTAGTGACCGAAAGAATGAGATCACGGATACAAGCGGTCGAAATGAGTTTTCTCCACAGGGTGGCTGGGCTCTCCCTTAGAGACAGGGTGAGAAGCTTGGTCATTTGGGAGAGACTCGGAGTAGAACCACTGCTCCTCCACATCGAAAGGAGTCAGTTGAGGTGGTTCGGGCACCTTGTTAGGATGCCCCCGGATGCCTCCCAGGGGAGGTTCTCTGGGCATACCCCACCGGGAGGAGACCCTGGGGCAGACCTAGGATATGCTGGAAAGATTACATCTCTCGGCTGGCCAGGGAACGCCCCGGTATTCCCCCAGAAGAGCTGGTGGAGGTGGCCAGGGAGAGGGAAATCTGGGCTGCTCTGCTTAGGCTGCTACCCCCACGACCTGGACCCAGATAAGCGGCAGAAAATGGATGGATGGATGGATGGATGGATGGATGGATATGAAAAAGGGTGAAATATCTACGCACACTCCAGATTTCTGTTTTTTCATCTTAATTATTGTTTGTGCCACAGTAAAACAACAATTTGCACTTTTAAAGTGATAGGCATGTTGTGTAAATCAAATGGTGCTAACCCTCCAAAAATCTATTTTAATTCCAGCTTGTAATGTAACAAAACACCATGGGGGGGGGGGGGGGGGGGATATCCTTTTGCAAGACACTGTAGATGTTTTAACATATTTTTTAAATTCTATTTTATGTTGTACAGTGCCTCCTTTTCTTTTTGCATGTCTGATAACTTGCTGCTGCAACAAAATTTCCCAGCTTGGGATAAATAAAGTAAATCAGTCAGTCAGTGTAAATGCAACAGTAGAGGCTGGATTATTTTTGAATCTTTCAACACTGGAATAAGTACAGAAAAAAAAGATAAACACATTCAAGTGTTTTGAAACATGAAGTCCATTTCTGTATCCTTCCCTGTGTAACAGCGCTTTTGTGGGATCTGTTGTTTAAAGGCTGTTAGTGTGAATGATGCAAAATCAGAATAAGATCTGTAAAGGCTGAGAAAGCAGATATGCTGAAAACTTCATGGGCTGAGTGTGTGAAAAAACAGAGCGAACAGATTTGTAATGATTTTTTTTTCTGAAGTATGTATAGAATTTTTCCCCCGTAACGTCTTAGCGTCATTTACACCTGCTTTTAATTCTGTGCAGAGGTCTTGGGGGTTGGTGTGAGGTGTTATCCTCACCTGTTTTTCCCACATGAAGTGTGAATCATATACACAAAGACTGCAGGCCAGAGTTCCTCATAGGGGCTTATGTCAAAGTGGAACCTACAAAGATAAGCAGAGTGTGAATGAACTGCATATGTTCATATGAATGATTATCTCTTTGGGAAGGAAAAAAAAAAAAAGGAATTTTTTAAAAATCAGGTATAATCATTTCCCAGTCTCACCCAATAACTGCTCATCCACTCTTACCCTGTCCACACTAGGGATTTTGTACCGATACGAAACTACTTTTGTACCGCAACACCTGTCCACACTAGCAACTATACCGGTACTGTAGCGGTATAACTGTATTGGTACGAAACCCACAAATGTATGGGTTTCGTACCGGTACAGTATCGGTACTGTAGCGCTTCGCTGTAGTGTGGACAGATGAAGCGGTTCTGTATCGATACAAATATAATGTAGCCTAGTAAACTAGAGCCACCCGCCTAGCGGCCAAAAATATTTTTGCCTGTGAGTGGGTCTAGCCTCGCACCATATAAACAAAAACACCCCGGGCATCAAATCGTGCCCGCCAATCACAACGCAAGGTTTTTGTTTGGATTCTTTGGGCGGGCTTTTGCAGGAGTGACGACAAAGCTGCGCGACGCTGGAGAAAGCACAACAGGAAAGATGGCTACCGCTAGTGAACAGCGCGCGTTTGACTCCGCTTTGGAATCAGTTTTAGAAGAATTAGACTTGGAGTTTTCGTTGAAACATGAGCAGGAAGAGGCTCTCCGCTCATTCCTTTTCAAAAAGGATGTTTTCGCTGTTTTGCCGACCGGCTATGGCAAAAGTCTGATCTACCAGCTGGCTCTGCTCGTAGCCAAAAGGATGGGGCTAGTTTGTGCAGTACGAAGAATTAATAAACAGCTTTGAAACATTACTTTTTGATTGTTTCTTATTTTCCCGTTATTTTAAATTTAAGGGAAATTATTTCACCAAACACCACTAAATAAAAACTCTCAAAAACAGTTTAAGCAAACCCTTGAAAAACACTTGAAAAAAATAAGAGTGTATGTTAAGTATGTGGTACAGACTCCAAACTTGTGGTCATTATCTCCAAACTTCTTAATATCTAGAACCTGTTTATTAATTAATACGCATTTTGAAAAATTATTTATTTCAAAGTCTCCCCCACTGCTTTCTGTCGCTCTGACTACGTCACAGTCACTGTTGCGCTGATTGGTCAGAGCGTTGGCCTATACGCACAGAGACAGTTTGAAAGACAGCGGGTTGTTCCTCCTACACCCGTCGGAAATGTCTACGGATCGAGGCCAGACTAAATATTCACGTTTAGGGCCCGTTTACACGAGGACGCTGTCGGGTAAAAACAACTAAATATTTTATCAGAAGTGCCTTTCGTTTACACGAGGACGGCGTTTCCGAGGCTGAAAAACGGATAAAATTGAAAACGCCTTCCAGAGTGGATAAGTTAAAAACGGCCCCCGTTGCATATCCGTCTAAACTACCCAATACGCCAAACTCTGCTCGGATCTGCTCACGTCGGGTACGCGTTTATGTCATACATATGTCATATACTGCACATGCCAGCCGGGAAGTAAGTAATAAAGTAAGAGCATGTCTGATTACATCGATCCAACGGACCTTCAAGCTGCTCTGTGTTTTAATGCAGTAGATGTGTTTTCCTGCTCACCCGCCCGGCTGGAGCTCCTCAGTTTGGTGTCGCCAAGTTACACACACACACACACGCACGCGCGTGCCGCCTATTCAAGCCGCTCGTGAAACCATAAACCCGAGACTGAAAACAAAACTAGCAGCCGAACGAGTTTATTTTGCTGAGATGGACACTGCCTTTTCTCTTCTTCACCGAAACAAGAGTGAGTGTTACTTAATAAAGGCAGATTAAAAGAGTTTCGGTTTGCTCCTGCTCCTCCCTCAAGCACTACAGTACCTCAGCCGGACCGGTGTTCTGTAAAGTTATCCTAGCAAGTTCTCATACAGACCGGTTTATTATTCAAAACAAGTCATTACAAGTTATTTGACTCGGCCAAAGACTCGACCAATACGCACAAAACATAAAAATCGGCAAATGCGTGAAATTCTCACCGATTTTCTATCAGCCCAGCTGATCGGTGGGACAAAACTACTGTTGAATTTTCCTACCCTCCTGGATTTCGCGCATGTGTAGATGGCTTGGTAGGATAACTTGACAGAACAGCAGCGCAGATGTGCAGATCAGACAAGACAGAAGACGTTGCGCATGCGTGCAGACATAGCGGAGACATTTATGCGTCACCGTATAGACGCAGATTTCCTCCTTGAAAACGGTCGTGTAGACGCGGAAAAAAGTGAGAACGAAAACGGACTTTTGCGTTTTTGTTTTATACCGTCCCCGTGTAAAGTGGGCCTTAGTCTGGCTTGCCAGGCTAAATATAATGCACATGCGCAAAGTCACACACCTCAATCGATGTCTTTGCTGAATAAAATAGTGAAGAACGGAGATTCGTTTGTTTCTTTCTCAACTGCCTCGCGCGTTTTATACGATTCGACTGAATAAATGACCACCAGAAATACAGACTGTACACTGAGAACAAAAAGCACGCACACGTTGTTTCATCCGTACGGAAGCCGAGAGAGGCCCTTCATATAATCCTTTTTTTATTCACCTTGTTATCCCGAGATAACGACATAATTAATTCAGGATCTCGAGAAAACAACACAACTAATTCGAGATCTTGAGAAAACAAAACCGTTATTCCGAGATCTCGAGAAAACAAAATTATTTCATGATCTTGAGTAAACAGCTGAGAAATGGTTCATTCAGGTGCGCCAAGAGACTTGTGATATGCTGACTTTGGGGCTATTTCTCATTCTGTATAGACGCAACTTTGGTCATTAGAATGTCTGGAATAATCGATCACCTAATAAGGCAATGTTTTGATCAGGGGTTGACACAGGGAGAGATTGCATTAAGTCTTTTAATAAGGGATAATTTCAAAATGAGTCCGCGGCACCTCCGCAGAAGACTGGCCCGGCTTCGTCTCTACCGACGGAGATACAGTGATCCAGCTGAGATCATGAAATAATTGTTTTGTTTTCTCGAGATCTCGAAATAACGGATGCCATATATTCTCGGAAGGAAGTTACTTGGTAACCATGGAAACATTTCGCGCACGCGCATTTCAACTACTGTGAAAGAAAACCGCAAACATTTCTCGCTAGTGTGAACAGATGCACTAAACTGTACCGGTATACTTTGTATCGATACAGTTATACCACTTTCGTACCGGTATAAGTGTGAACACAGCATCTATTACTTTACAGTGTCTCCCCCCCAGGAGATTGGGAAGTAATTTTATGTCTGTGTTAATCCACTTCTAGCATAGTGTACATTGGCACATCACATGAGAGGATCATACGCCAACTCGCCTTCTGTCAGGAGACACTTCTAGAATATTTACAGGGCTTGATATTAACTTTTAAACCCACTTGCCCTGGGGGGGAAGTTGGGATTAATTTCCATCCCCCCAATACTATCACTTGCCTCCTATTTTGCGAGTACTACTTTTTTTTTTTTTTAGGAAAACCATAGAATAGTTGTGAATTGCAACATAACATGAAGATCACACATTGAGTTGAAGTTTGGTTATTGATTAAGTTTATTATTAAGTTTGGTTATTGGTTACTTTTTACTTGTAACGGACAATAACAATTTTATCCAAAGTAGTTTTTGCTGCGGCGGCACGGTGGTATAGTGGTTAGCGCTGTCGCCTCACAGCAAGAAGGTCCTGGATTCGAGCCCCGGGGCCGGCGAGGGCCTTTCTGTGTGGAGTTTGCATGTTCTCCCCGTGTCCGCGTGGGTTTCCTCCGGGTGCTCCGGTTTCCCCCACAGTCCAAAGACATGCAGGTTAGGTTAACTGGGGACTCTAAATTGACCGTAGGTGTGAATGTGAGTGTGAATGGTTGTCTGTGTCTATGTGTCAGCCCTGTGATGACCTGGCGACTTGTCCAGGGTGTACCCCGCCTCTCACCCGTAGTCAGCTGGGATAGGCTCCAGCTTGCCTGCGACCCTGTAGAAGGATAAAGCGGCTAGAGATAATGAGATGAGATGAGTTTTTGCTGCCTTAGTCGATTTATTTCCATTTCACATGCATGCAGCTGTTGTAAAGTTGTGTGTTTGTGTAGAACTGTAGGTTCATTACTTGATAATGTAGAAATCCATAACAAAGTTTGTATGAAGGAAACAATAGGGTGCCAAGACTTTAACAGTACTATTTCTGAGAATATCTTTTTTTTTTTTGTTACGTCATCCAGCTCTAGGTTAAAAAAACCAAACAAACCCTGCACTGAGTCATGACAGACAGGATAATGTTTGAGTTTAAAATTATTGTTTAGTGTGAAGGCTGTGGGTGTTTTATACAGATCTGGCAACCTGTAACTGAATCAGTGCAGCCGGTCTGTCATGACACAGTACGTTTTTTTCCTTTCCCCCAAAAACCTAGAGATAGACGATAGTTTAAAAAATAAAAAACCCTATATATAAATATTTTGCACAGGACTGTGTTCCTCCGATAACAGAAACAGAGCTCCAGTTTTCTGTGCTCTTATTCTTTTCCGTTCTTTCAGGATTTATTGCGCATGTCGCTCCTTGTTGAGCTTTTTAAGCCGGAGTTGTTTGAAACCAGTCTGGGTTTTCTGTGTCGAATAAGGAAGCGACTTCACCTTTAAGAAAATCAAACACTTTCATGAAGGAGCGAATGCGAGCAGAAAAAATAAAGAAATAAAATTATATCCTTAAGCAAACTCTTCCATCCTCACTCCTGACTTTGTTATTGTAGAATATATTTTAAATACAATCGTGAATTTCTCTGGAGTTTTCAGGCTGAGCTCCTCTCCTCATATTCTTTAACCGCTCATTTCCTCGTTGGCATTTGCTTCTATTTGTTAACATTTTTCTTGATAAAAGGCACTACCGTCTCCCTGCTATCTATTTCTCTGTTTGAACAAGCAAAAACAGTGCAAAAATTAACCATATTGAAGACAGATTAAGCCTTGCTTTCATGAAAGACGGTGTCTGTCTGACCCCAGCTGTAATTATCACGTGATGCGTGACGTCATGTACAAGGGGTCTATAAACTGTAAGCGTACCATACTACAACAGCAGGGGGATATAAAATAACTTGCAAAGCAGTAAATGAAACCGAGACTAAGAAAACAGCCAAGACATAATGGTGGATACGTAGTGAGGGACGCTTTTAGGAACTGAAATAAAAGATCAAAAAGCCTCATTTTTGTGGTGCTCATTCGTAATATATGCGCATTCCAACTTGCCCGGTCGGGCATGTCGGAGACATATCCCACTCGCCCGAATGCATGTTTCACTTGCCCCGGGCAATCGGGCAGTCCTTAATGTCGAGCCCTGATTTATAGAAGGAGTCTCCAGTGTCAGTGCTTTGTAATAGTTAATATGATTTCTGCCTGAGAAAGTCTTCAGGACAGAGAACTTAGCACGTTCTGGTTTTTCAGCAGCACGACAAGTTGTGTTTGTCTCATCAATTTCGAGCGGAAGGAAAAAAAAAGAGAAAGAGGCTGTGAGGGAACGAATGTACAGTATAGACCCCTTCGCAGTAAACGTCATTCATACGTAAGCGGAAATTGCGCGCGCAGCCTGGACCCAAAAAAGACTCAGAAATGCCTAGTTGTTGTTTTTTCGGGTGTCAGAATCGTAGCAGTGATGGGGTTAAAATGTACAGAATTCCAGCAGGATCTCACCCATTCCAAAAAAAAATCGCCGACGTCTATGGCTACAAGCCATCAAACGTGTAGACTGGGATGAAAGCACTATCAAAAATGCGCGGGTTTGCAGCGCCCACTTCATCACAGGTAAGATCAGGCTATTTATTAAATCTTTCTTTTTTATTCTTTCTAGTCTTCGTTTATTGATGTAGCAAAATACTTTGGTAACGTTTGTCTGATTAGCTGGGTCATAGTTACACAATGTAATGAATATTGTTAGCATGTTAACTTAGCTTTGCATGCAGTTTTGTTTGTAGGAGAGCTCTCGCTTGACTCAAGCAGTCCAGATTTTGTGCCATCATTATTTGTGCATGCCGAAAATCACAATTTTAAAGCAAGGATGGAAAGGTAAAATTGTGTGCCCTCACTCTAAATGCCAACTTACGTTGACTGCTCTAACCTAGCTCCCGCCCCGTTCAGTTTCATTTCTGCTCTCTGCCTCTCGCTTTTTACGCAGCTCTGATTTCTCTTAGCTGCACTCTTTACACTATCATTCCTTTCATGCCATTACCTCCTGCAAATTGCTGTTTAGTGTTGGGATTTGCTGTTGTAGCTAAAGCCACATTGCCATCACATCACTGGCATAATTTGATTAAAACAAAATGAATATGAATGTCCCATTGTTAATCAAGTTGTACATGCCCGCACATAACAATCATATGCGTCTAAAGACTTGTAGGCACGAAGTTTTTCGTGGGTGTACACTGAAGTCTTGTCAATAAGGTACGAGTATATATCTGGCCATTGTATACCAGGGAACTTACTAACATCGTCCGTCCACTCTTTAATTAAATGCGGATCCGGTAGGCGATGTCCACTTGTTAGAGTTAACTTATTTATGTAGCATTCTCGATCTTGTAACGACAATTGTTTGGCATAATCTGACAGCTCATAATGCCGGTCTATGGGCAGCGCCATTGTTTCTGGGTCCAGGTTGCGCGCTCATCCTGGCAACGGTCGGTTTGTTTACAAACATGCGAAGGGGTCTATATCACTGCTATAACAAATGATAACAGGAGCCAACATGTTTTGTGGACATTCCATAACTTCATCCTATTGTCCATATTTATTTTGTCCTACAACAGTATGCCCTAGAGTGTTTTTTATTCGTCTAACATCTAACTTAGTTACGCTACTCCTCATTTTCTCAGGTAAACCTACCATATAGGTCATTTTGTAAGTATACAAAAAGTCAGCTGTATCTGTTGCTGTGTGCAGTTTCACATGAACAGCTAGATGATGAATTTTTGGGGAAAAAAAAAAAAAAGGTTAACCAAAAAAAAAAACTGGACCAACAAGGTAGGAGAGTCAAAGTGTCCAATAGGAATACAGTGTTTAAATCAATCCCTGAGCTGCACGGCAGATATACAACCGCAGTTCGAAATACACAGACACTCATCATGGACATGAAAGTCATGGCAATATTGGGCTTTCAGTGATTTCTCATCTCATCTCATTATCTCTAGCCGCTTTATCCTGTTCTACAGGGTCGCAGGCAAGCTGGAACCTATCCCAGCTGACTACGGGCGAAAGGCGGGGTACACCCTGGACAAGTCGCCAGGTCATCACAGGGCTGACGCATAGATACAGACAACCATTCACACTCACATTCACACCTACGGTCAATTTAGAGTCACCAGTTAACCTAACCTGCATGTCTTTGGACTGTGGGGGAAACCGGAGCACCCGGAGGAAACCCACACGGACATGGGGAGAACATGCAAACTCCACACAGAAATCAGTGATTTCTTTGAACAATTATTTTTCTGCAGAGCAATGATTGTACAACTTATACTGCCAGGGGGAAAGAAAAAAAAAAGTCACCATTTGGATTTAAATAAGTAAATACTTAAGAGCATTTGAGTGCATAATTCGTGCAGTGATTAATGTTTCAGCTGCCAACAAGTCTTTTGACTAACTGATGCAGTGAGTAGCTTGTCGTGTCTTAGACAGCCATGTTGGAAGACGTATCACGCGGAAAAGATGTTACTGTGTTTCGGAAGGGTCCAAATATCGGCTTGCATTGAGCAAAGAAAGCAAAGCTAGGCAGTGCATGTTCATGAGTGAATGCTGTACGTCCTGTGCTTGTTGAGCAATCCGGCGCTCCAGTGTATACTCACAGTTCAATCTCTTTGTATATGGGGCTCGGAAGGGAGAGCTGTGTGAGCGTCTTCCACTCCTCAGACGTGCAGATGCTGTGGTATGAAAGCTTCTCCATAGTCACCCTGTAGATGCACTCCGAATGTCTGATCCGGTGATACATCTAGATGTACACACACACACACACACACACAGGACAAAATCAGTCTATTAAGAAGCTTTTCCTGTACGCAACTGAATACAAACAAGATCAACTGTGAGCTACTGCTCACTTACCCCTACCCTTGCTTATATCAGAATGCCAGCAATCGAAGGAATAGGAAACTTATTATGAAGGTTGACTTCAAGAAATAATGAACCCTGAAACAAGTAAGTAAAGAGCAGTGTCTCTCCCCAGGGATCTCAAACAGCATCCTGAAACAGCATTGTGCTTCTTGAAATAGCGTCAAAATCCACACTATAGGTTTTGTAAATACAGTAAACAGGAAGTCGATGTGCGACAGACCTGAAAACGGCATACATGGTATAGAACCCCAAGCTGAAGCTCGGTACCAAAGATCAAGCGGTTGTGATTTGTAGTTGCTGAAAAAATGTTACGAAAAATTTGTAAATCCATGCCATTTGTTTCATAAACGCGTTCAGTCGGTAAACAGGAAGTTGATGTGCGACAGACCTGAAAACGGTATACACAGTATAGAACCCCAAGCTGAAGCTCGGTACCAAAGATCAAGCGGTTGTGATTTGTAGTTGCTGAAAAAATGTTACGAAAAATTTGTAAATCCATGCCATTTGTTTCATAAACGCGTTCAGTCGGTAAACAGGAAGTTGATGTACGACAGACCTGAAAACGGTATACACGGTATAGAACCCCAAGCTGAAGCTCGGTACCAAAGATCAAGCGGTTGTGATTTGTAGTTGCTGAAAAAATGTTACGAAAAATTTGTAAATCCATGCCATTTGTTTCATAAACACGTTCAGTTGGTAAACAGGAAGTTGATGTGCGACAGACCTGAAAACGGCATACATGGTATAGAACCCCAAGCTGAAGCTCGGTACCAAATATCAAGCGGTTGTGATTTGTAGTTGCTGAAAAAATGTTACGAAAAATTTGTAAATCCATGCCATTTGTTTCATAAACGCGTTCAGTCGGTAAACAGGAAGTTGATGTGCGACAGACCTGAAAACAGCATACATGGTATAGAACCCCAAGCTGAAGTTTGGTACCAAGTGGCTATGATTTGTGGTTGCTGAGAAGAAGGGTGTTTCGGACAGACGGGCAGAGGTAAACCAGTATCCCCCCCCTTCAGAGTGGGGGTATTATAATCTCATCTCATCTCATTATCTCTAGCCGCTTTATCCTTCTACAGGGTCGCAGGCAAGCTGGAGCCTATCCCAGCTGACTACGGGCGAAAGGCGGGGTACACCCTGGACAAGTCGCCAGGTCATCACAGGGCTGACACATAGACACAGACAACCATTCACACTCACACCTACGGTCAATTTAGAGTCACCAGTTAACCTAACCTGCATGTCTTTGGGGAAAACCGGAGCACCCGGAGGAAACCCACGCGGACACGGGGAGAACATGCAAACTCCACACAGAAAGGCCCTCGCCGGCCACGGGGCTCGAACCCGGACCTTCTTGCTGTGAGGCGACAGGGCTAACCACTACACCACCGTGCCGCCCGGGTATTATAATAATAATAATAATAATAATAATAATAAATTATTTGGACTGAACACATGATGTTTCCAAATGGACACAAACACAAATATGATTAAGAAGTGGACCGTTCTTAAAACTCGCCAGAAAGGTTTTCAGGGCATCTGACTGAGACTAGATATGTACACTGTGTCCAGGATACCAACAAGAAGTCACGTGAATGGGAGGTTTTCACATTTGCAATTGTTTTCGACCTGTTAAGACACACACACACACACACTCAGACATTCCTATGGGCGATGTTTTCTCCACATTCACATTTAACACTCACTTTGTGGAAAGCTATTGTTAAAAGTGTTATACAAATAAAACTGAATTGAAATCCAGCAGTTGTGGCTCGGTGTCTGCTAAATAAATACGCACGTAAAATTCACACCCCCCAAAAAATTAAATAAATAAATTACCGCACAGCTGTGTCATTTTTAACCGTTTCAGCGGTGGCTATGGCAATTATTATTATTTATTGTTTTTTTCCTCTGCAACTGTTTAGCCACTAAACTTGATGTCTGTCGGAGGAAAAAAAAATAACCCTGAAGCCAAATTTCCAAAACTGAACAACATTTGCCAAACCCAAGGAACAATTGCTACTCTGTATACAAGACTAAACACCACTTCTCTTTATACGCAACTCGCTGTGGCCGAGTCTGTTTGTCTTCCGACTGTGTATCAGTCAGAAGTAAGAAGAGGCTTCAAGGGTTTTAAAAATATTGCGCAACTTCGTCAAAGAGCCATTTGAGTAAGCTGTGAGTTTGTGGAAAAGACGACGACCCTTTAACGGCTAGGAAAGAGACTAGTATAATCATTTTTTCTTGTCTCCAAAATTCAGAACAGCTCAGGATAAATATTTAATTCTTTAAAAAGAAATCTAGCACACCACAACGGCTTTGACAAGCACAGAAATATCGACTCTGTGGAATATGGCGAGTGGTGGCTGAAGGAACGGTGTTCAAATCAGAATCTCTTTGCTGACGAGAGCCAGAAGTGTTTGTGCTCGTTAATTTACAAAAGCCAGGTGCAGGAATTTAACTCTGGAGAGTGACTCGTACCCGTCCGAGAGGTTTCGATGTACCGTACACGCTGGTCTGTTACTTACGTTTGCACAGTGTAAGGCCAGAGCACAAAAGACAGCGAACATCTTAAAGTTGTTCTCGTCAGTTTTAGTGAAGGCACTTCCGTTCAGCTTGTTCACCATCTGGACGACACCTATTACGGTCCCCCGGCTGACGATGGGCATGCACAGGATATTCCGCGTCGTGTAGCCCGTATACAGGTCCACTTCTCTGTGAAGAGTGAAAGACATAACAGGAGCATGAACCGAAAAAGCGCTCATTTAAATCAGGGGCATTTGTATTATATTCACCTGGAATTTCAGGGAGAGTGGCCTGAACGTCAATTAAAAATAAATAAAAAGTCCTGCATGACAGAACGTAAATGTTTCATAATCTGAAAGAGGCCATCTGTAATGTATAAAACTAATTTGTGGGAATAAACTTTTTTTTTTTTTTAATGGAGTGATGATATTTTAACGGATACGAAACCTCTTGATTTAAGTGTGCAAAAACAAATGTATGGTTTTATGGCTGCCTTTTTTAAAAAAAATTTTTTACGGTGTGTCTCAGCTGGTGTGGCTTGTAATCTGGGTGCGATTTGCTGGGGGGGATGGTGGGGATCATCCCCCCCTCTGGTTTTTATCTCTGCTGAAAAAAAATCCTCGGGGACAACCCCGTCAATAAAACAAACAAACCAAAAAAAAAAAGTTGACATGACAGGCATGTTGTGAGACAGTTTTCTATGGTCTACACTGCACTCACTTTCAAAATGACCCGAAGTGGCAGCTTTGATGTTCACGAACGTCCCCAGCAAATAGATACATTGTAAATAATAAGATATTGTTATTATCTACAATGTATCAATGTCAGGGATGCAAACAGCGCGCCTTTTGGCGGATGCCGCCTTTTTCACGGCCGATTTTTTTTTTTTTTTTAGGGGGGGCGTTGGAGTGTCTGATTATAATTTCAAAGTAAATTCTGTATTAAAATTACTAAATAAGCAAATCCATTACAGTCCATGAAACAGGAAGTATAAGGATGAGAAAAAAAAACAGTTTAAATCGGAAAGCTGCGCACAATGTGAACTGCGCCATCAGAGCAAACTGTTCATTTAATATTCATGTATTTTAGTGATTTTCGAGTCACTGTCCATTTAATCCGGAGGGAGAGAAACATCACAGCAACGCGACAAGCAATGCGAACTTTGTTGTGTGTTAGTGTTCGTGTATTTAGTCAGAGAGATAGGAAGATGAATTTACCATCTCTGGTTTAGTGTTCGTTTTCATTTAGTGTTATTCATTTGATATCATCGGATGTTATTGAGCTGTTAGCCTATTGTTACCTTAATTTTGCGACGTTTCATGATTTAAAAAAAAAAAACATCCCCCCTTCTGGTTTTTTGACAAATCGCACCCTGCTTGTAATACTGTTTTTAAGATCTGAAAGATAGTACAGTATTACAATACACGTTACATGGATTAATTAAATATTATTGGCTGGCTTTTTTTTCATGGTATATCAGATATATTCCATTCAGCTGCTCGTCTTCGACGCGTTCAATATCATGCTGGCTGAATGGAATATATCTGATATACCATGAAAAAAAGCCAGCCAATATTATTACTACTATTACACATACACATTCCTGTCAGGTGTTCAATGCATCTTTTTCTTTCAAAATTCTCTCAAAATCTTCCGTATTTAACGAAGCAAACCTGGCGGCCATGTTTGTTTACAAATTGTCACAGTTGCTCACTAGCGCGGAAGTTTTACATCTCCGATGTGTGACGTCATGTTGTCTCGACAACCGTGCAATATTGTAAACCGTATTGAACGCTCATTCTCCATTGGGTAGAGTGACATAATACACATCGGCTAAGCGATACTGCTAACAATATTGCATGCTATCAAATCAAATGAATGAAACCCGCTAGAAGGGAATAGAATAAGGCAATTCTTCAGCAGAGGTGCCAAACTTATGAAATTATGAAGACTGCCTTAACTTGTCAGCTCAGTGATATTGCTTTAGCCTTGGTCACAACCGGCCGTACGTGCTCCTACGGCCGGTCTACGTGCAAAAAACGCAAGAAACGCACGGAGGGCGCGCGTGTGACGTGCTGATTTTCGAGCCGTAGACTGGCCGCAGAGGTTCTTTGTCATGTCAAACAAACTCTACGGGGGGGGCGTCGTGGCTCAGGTGGATAAGGTGCCGTACCATAAATCCGGGGACCCGGGTTCGATTCCGACCCGAGGTCATGTCCCGATCCCTCCCCGTCTCTCTCTCCCGCTCATTTCCTGTCTCTACACTGTCCTATCCAATAAAGGTGAAAAAGCCCAAAAAATATCTTTAAAAAACAAAACTCTACGGCGCTTACGTTTTTTTTCAGGTTGCAAGACAAACTTACGGCCAACGTGCGTCTTTCTCCATGTACAAAAAAAACACGCAGCGATTTGGGAAACGGCAAAAATCGCACAGCCAAAAACTCGTACGTCCAGTTGTGACCTAGGCTTTAAGTATGGAATCCAAGGCAAAATGGATAAAGGGAAAACTATATTTAAAAATCATCACCCCAGTTATACCAATGTCACTTTGGAGAAATCCTGGTTTGAATTTTTTCTGACGCAATTCTGTTGCTGCGTTCAGAGTTAAACAGCCATTTTTTCTATGCTTTTTTTTTTTTTAGGGTCAAAAGATACCCCATACAGTGTGAAATTTTTATTTAACACCATTATCTTGAATACTGCAACTAAAAAAAAAAAAGTACCATATTTTGCTGTGAATGTAGTTCAGTTACCAAAGAACTGCCCAATACATGTTTTTATTCCATTGCAAAAGTGTCCTGTATACATGATAATACACTACATGACAGAAAGAGAATCTGGTGGTTAGCGTTGTGTTGCCTCACGAGTCCTGGTTGAATCCTGAGCTTGGGTTACTCTCGGTGTCGACCTTCACATGTTCTCCCCATATCCCGTACCAGCATGGTTTTAGGTGGTGGAGGAAAGGGAATAAACCTTGCTGACATGAAAAGTTTATACAGCGCAGATTAGGGTTCGTGTTACCTGTTGAACCGTGGGTCTGCATAGGCATCTGGAATATTCAAGACCTCTCCTGTTCGTGCCACCTGACCTGCTATGCCCTTCTCTATAGAAAACCTACGTGGAGACAAACAGAATTCAATCCAATCTGCTTCGTTTCGATCATGAAACACAGAACACTGACGCAAAGCAGCTCTACAGGTACCGTATGGTGGCCCAGACCCCAAACATACTGTAATGCTTTTGAATATCACAGTACTTAATTGCATAACACAGGGGAGGCACTTTTGCTCCATAAAGCGGACTGTATGATCTCTGGAGCATAAATGAACCGAAATCATTTCTGAGTGCACAAATGAAAGCCGTTCTAGATGACTGTTGTTCTGCAGGAGACTAGTGGCTACCCATATCTCATTATACAGACAGTACTGTGACATGGACGTCAATGCCACATTGCTAAGGACCTACTGCCAGGGTAGTTTTGGAAAGGTGTCTGTGCTATAGTAATTAAATATACCATGCGCCAAGAGGCTGCGGTTGAAATTATGGACTTTCTGAGGTGATTGGCGCAGCCCAGAAGAAAACAGTACTACGCCAATCACCTCAGAGAATCCATAATTCCTGGTGTGCATGGTAGATTTGCTTTATATCCCTCATGAAAACATTCCAAACTAAAAGTGCTAAGATTGAATCTGGACTGAAGGGGTGTTCACACGGCAACTTTTACTCCGGTGTAGCACCGGGGCTGCCCCGGTAGAGCGTTCACATGGTACAAAGTTATCCCGGTGTAGCCCCTGAAAGCTGCTTAAACCGGTGCAAATCTAACCCTGCTCGGGAGGTGGTTTAAAAAATTTACTCCGGAGTAAATGCTAGTTTGCGGGGCAGCACCGATATAAAATGGGACGTCTGAACGCTACAGGGGTAGACTCGCTACGCGTGAGGAGAGTTGATTACATACGGGCATTGCATAATTTGCATCCTGGTATTTTGCGCTTGCAAAATGGCGAATATCAACAACAACAGAACTGCGTGTCTTCCAGTGTTGCCAGATTGGGCGGTTTTAAGTGCATTTTGGCGGATTTGAACATATTTTGGGCTGGAAAACGTCAGCAGTATCTGGCAACACTGGTGTCTTCATCCACGTTGTTTTCCCGGCGCTTGGTGATGCCATGACAACCGGGAAAAGGAAGTACATTTTCACGCATGCGTATATTTCATTTCCGCATTATTACTATCGTATAGCACGGTCGCAAAAACTGCCGTGTGAACGCAAGTGGGGCTGCACCGGTGCTAACACGCTTCTCTCTAGTAAGCAGGTTTGTGACGTGTGAACGCTCCACAGAATTTACACCGGTGTAAGATATATCGCAACAAAATACATCGGTGCAGCTTCGATGCAAATATGTGCCGTGTGAACACCCCTATAAACTCACTGGAGGCAGCCATGTTTGTTGTTTACCTGCACGTGTGCAATGTACTACGCTATCGCCTGCCTCGCTAGGCACGATCATAACACGTTGATCTACGCACACAGAAATGCTCACAGAGCCACAGCTGTGACTCGAGTCAGCCGTACAGCTTGAAATTGTGACGTCAGTTCATGGTATATCCCGGATATACCATGACTGACTCACACCATATCCTTTTTTTTTTGACATCACGAGATGCATTGCTTAATCAATGGTGGAACTATTTTATGAGCCATCCTTGGCCAATCCCTGCACGGGAATTTTTTGATGAGGGATAAAATACAAAATATGACAAACATAGACACACAATATACAGTAAAATATTACAGTAAAACACATCAGGACTGGTCCTGGACCTGAGTGCACAGAGCAGTGTTTGGGGTCGTATCAAAAAATAAGTGCAAAGTGGTGTGAATTTGTAGTCTGGCTAACGCGACTTCAAAACTCTGCGAGCATTTGGTCTGGCAAAGATATTAAGCCCAACCGTTTCCCAAAGTGCGTGGTTGACCCGCCTCCCTGAAATGCCTCAGTTTGCTACTGGTCGAAACCAGAAAAGGCTGTGACGAAGCTTAAACCAAATCACATCACTCTTTCCTCTGACGTATGTGACGCGACGGGGCTAACTGGTAGATTAAACTCTTACCGAAGCCGGTCGGGAGCAAGGCGAAAACGTCCTTCCTTTCAATAAATACCTCCAGGGCTGCTCTTTGCTCCGTTTTCAATGAGAACTTGCTCCATGTTCGTAATGTTTCTAGTGAATGAAGCGCTTCCGGCATAGATTCTGTAAACAATCTATGGCTTCCGGTCGCAGTTCTACTACGTCACTGCCTTGAACACGCCTCTACCCAGGGCCGTTGGAGATGCTCAAAGTTGATTGGCTCCCGATTTTTCGGGAGCTTGGAAGAGCTGTAGATAGCTTGCCTGGCCAGACTAAGCTCGCAACAGGCCCTCGTGTTGCGTCACGCTTAGGATGGGTGGGCCCAGGCTAGTGAATTTGCGCACACACACACACACACACACACACACACACACACACACACACACACACACACACACAGAGCCTGGAGGAGTGAAGTGAGTGTGTTTGAGAGCAATTCGCATACGTGAGCACTGAGACACACAATGGCCTGCTCTAGAGTCACTTGACAGTCAAGGTGCACTTGCTGATACTGCTCCGAGTCAGCTACTTGTGCACTCTCGATTAAAAGATAGAATTTAAAACACCAAAACCTCTTGGGTTACTCATTTCAGTATCCAAAAAAAAAAAAAAGGCACTGATGCATCCCTTGTAAGAACACTGTTCAGCTCGTACAGTACAAAGCCGAAAGCTTAGTGGTACTCACCTAATTTCTTTGGTTTTCTTAAATACCGGCTTCCCTTCATTCTCCTCCCCGATATCAAAGAGGTCCGAGTACAGCTCTTTGTTATTGTGATCGACCTGGAAGAGGGCGCACCTGTCTGCATTCACCAGGTTTTTTGCATATATCTGGAACACAAGTTAGCGCAGCACTCACATCGCTTACATTTCCTGTTTGACGGTATAAAGTGCAACAGTATGCTTAATGCTTCCTGAGAAAACACTGCATTCCCAGCCATTCTAAATACATTTCTAACATTTGCATTAAATATCTGGGCAGCGATCTTTGTCGCAAGGGCTGCATTTCCCTGCTCTCTCAATATTTTTGCTTTGGCTTCTTAAAGGAGAACTGAAGGCAAATTTTTTTATCATCAAAATTCTATTCATCTCATTTTATTAAATATCGGAACGCATTTTTGATCGCTATTTTTGTCGCTGCTATAGCAGGTCATGAGTGTTTGAAATATGCTCTGTAATACATCAGTCTGGGCAGCACGGTGGTGTAGTGGTTAGCGCTGTCACCTCACAGCAAGAAGGTCCGGGTTCGAGCCCCGTGGCTGGTGAGGGCCTTTCTGTGTGGAGTTTGCATGTTCTCCCCGTGTCCGCGTGGGTTTCCTCCGGGTGCTCCGGTTTCCCCCGCAGTCCAAAGACATGCAGGTTAGGTTAACTGGTGACTCTAAATTGACCATAGGTGTGAATGTGAGTGTGAATGGTTGTCTATCAGTGCGTTTACATGCACATAGAGAAAATCGAATTTCTGCCGTTGCTCGACTGAAATCGAAGTTCTAAATGCCATGGAAACACCTTAGCTAGGCTGAAGTTGATCCGAACTTGATTTCTTGTAATCGAGCTACACGACCTAGATTATGCGATTGTAGCCGAGCTACTTAGTGCATGTAAACCCTATTGAGCTACGTACTGTAGTCAATAGGGGTGGCACGGTTCACAAAAGTCGCGGTTCGGTACGTATTGCGGTTTGAGGTCTGCGGTTCGGTACGTATTGCGGTTTTTTTTTTTTAAATCTTAAGTACTCTGTATTTGGGCATATAGCCTACTATTTACCTTAAGTAAACATAGTTTAGGATACAGCATTTAAGAGAGGTTAAAATTATAGTTACAATGAAATAATCATGCACAAACTGAGTTTGAGTTGACATCAGCACATTTTATGAACAATCTCTGATGAAAAGCCAGGTAGTATTTTGAAACAGCAAGAGGGAAGACATGGATGATTTCAACAGCTTTTTTATTTACTACAGTATTTATACAAAGTGTGAGGAGTGTTTGCTGCCATGTTGTGGCATCTAGAGGAACCAGGTGTCTTTTGTCACATACAGAGTTTTCATAATTGGAAGAAATAAAAATGAACTTACTTTACAAAGCTTGCATATTGTGACGTTTTTGTCAATTGATTTTTTGCCGGCGTCATCGCATGTAATGGGAAAACCAAAATGTTCCCACACACCTGATTTGAATGCCGCGGGGGCATCCTCTATGTACGAAGACCTGCCTTCTCCACTCCCACTTGCCATTTTTGCAATTGCCATCCACACTCCGCTGTCACTTCAATTCTTTCGCGCAGGGGTGACAGCGTTCCGGCGCTGCGCCGGATTTCCGGCGTACCGCGGCGCCGGAAAAAAAAAAAAATCTAGTTCGCCCATTATCCTGTGTCATTCTGAGATGTGCAGATAGACAGTAAAGGGAATTGAACGCTATCACCCCTGTTCGCGCGAAAGAGAACCACGTGGTTTCATACGGGCATTCGGCTTTTTTTTTTTGGCGAACGTCTTAAATAGGGGTACCGCGGTTTATACGCGTATTGCACCGCAACAGGCGTATCGTACGGTTTGTTTTTTTTTCCCATAACCGTGCCAAGCCTAGTAGTCAAGCTACTTACTTCAGCACTGCCCCTTCCGGAAGTGACGAATGACGAGACCACAAGCGGGAAACACAACAGCCTCAGTCGGCATGACAACGAATCATGACAACGGCATGAATCTTTTCTTTTTGTGGCATTGTTTGCACTGTTAAAATTTAGCTCACTTACTGTATCACCAAATACATCTGTACAGCTGTTGCATAGCTGTGAATTGTGTACATAAACAAGTCACTGTATTTGTGTGTGTGTGTGTGTATATATATATATATATATATATATATATATATATATATATATATATATATATATACACACACACACACACACACACATAGATACATACATGTCCAACAGATGTCCAACATCTGAAGAATGTCAATAAAAACAAAACAATTGAACTTTTTGTGTGTTTATTAAGACATAAGTTAAATTGTAAGCAAAAAATGGACTTTAGAAAAATATTTTTTGTAAGCAAAAAATGGACTTTAGAAAAATATACAATTGTGCAAAATAAGTTGTCTTACAAAACAGTGGTCTGCGCAGGACAGTTTGTAGCCATACAGTCTGTTAGAGCAAGCCTAACAGCTTGAGCACGGAACTTGTGAACACGGAACTGCCAGTGTTGCCAGATTGGGCGGTTTTAAGTGCATTTTGGCGGATTTGAACATGTTTTGGGCTGGAAAACGTCAGCAGTATCTGGCAACACTGCTGATAACTTTGTTTATACTCTTGAATAGCTCTTCTTCATGACGACAACCGGAAGTGTACCAACACGATGGGGCGTGTAGCGCCACCTGTGGCTCGGGTGCACAATGTACCTCACACAATAGCTCGATTTCCTTGTGTGCATGTAGGATTGGATTTCTCTGGCACCCCTGCTGGGACCCTTAGCTCGATTACCGACAGTAGCTCGATTTGGATGTGCATGTAAACACACTGTATGTGTCAGCCCTGTGATGACCTGGCGACTTGTCCAGGGTGTACCCTGCCTTTCGCCCGTAGTCAGCTGGGATAGGCTCCAGCTTGCCTGCGACCCTGTAGGACAGGATAAAGCGGCTAGAGATGATGAGATGAGATGAGACATATCAGTCCATATGTCAAAGCAATGGCCGTAAACGAGATTCATTGAGACCTGTGCGAGACATCGTAGGACGGAAGTAAAACGTACAGCGGAAATCAAAGTGACTGATATCCGCCAACGTTGTCAAAAGATGCGTGCGCCCTCTTTCGAATGCTGACGTAATCAAGCCGGAAGTTCTGTTTGTTTTGATAGCAATCAGGAAAGTTTGAAAAAAGTAGGCAGTAATCGTCATTTAAACTCGTTTTTGTGCAAGATTTCGTTTGGAAAACAGTTTTCAAAATGGTGGCACTGACACCTGGCTGACACTTGACGTTTCGAAGTCTCGCACAAGTCTGGTGAAGATCGCGCAGATAAGCAACGCCTACCATGGACCAAACGAACTAAATTCAACATGGCTAAAAACCAAATAGGCCGATAAGTATCATATTTAATTGCGATTAGTTGCCAATACGAGTCACGATATAAGGTTACTAAAACCGAAAACGTAACTGAATTACACGTTAATTAGAATTAAAGCAAGTTTAAAAATGACTTCAGTTCTCCTTTAACAAGCATGTCTGGGTCCAAGAGAAGCAGTGGTGGGGGAAACTATTCTTTCATTTTTGACAACTTTTTGTCATCATCTTGGACCAGTTTCGGACATCATTCATTCATCAGCAGAACGGAAAAAAATTCTGGCACACAGGTCCTGAATTAGTCAGGTATTTTAAGCTTAAAGCGTGGCCAGGAACAAAGTGACGCTGATAGAATTACAGCTGTTCGATCCTCTGACTGCATCTGTCCCCTTTCTGACCCGTCAACATCACCTCCTGTAACGCCTGGCTCAGCAGGAAGAGAGACAGACAGGAGAGGGTCAGTGATCTGATACGAGATATGTGCTTGGTGTCTCTTTAAGGCAGATAAAGGAGAAGAAGAACAAAAGAACACGAGGATAAGGGAGTGGAAGTGTGGCCTGATAGGACAGAGGATCAAGAGAGCAAAAATGCAAGAGCATGAAAAAGAAAAAAAAACCATGAGCGTAGAAAAAAAAAAAAGTAAAAAAAAGCCCAAGGGGAATGGCATGAGCAGTTTCTAGAAAGGGACTTTCACTGAACCCAACAAACAAGTAAGAGGAGTTCTTTCATCGCCCATATTTCTTCACTAGTGATGTTAACACATGAATGACAAAAGCACAGGATGTTTTCTCCTCATGACCGGTCATGTGACCCTGCTGAGAACAGCGGGAAAAAAAAAAAAAACACATACTCACCATGATATGTTCAAGTAGAGAATCTATTGCCACAATGTTGTCGAAGTACGTTCTGTGGGGAGTAGGGCAAGAACTCTCATTTTAAATGGATACGACTGTTGTCCGTGCAAAGTTTTTAAACAAATAAAATGACGTACAGGAAACTATACAGTGTCGATACAATTCAGAGAGATGACTCGTGTATGTGTGGTGGTCTGGGAAAGTCCATCACATGTCACTGTGACTCGAGGAGCCAAAAACCTAAGGGTATTTTTTTATTTTTTGGACAAGTCAAAGAAACCATAAATACATGTCAAATCCGTACATAAATGTCAAAATGATCTGGAACTGGTTCTGCTTGAGATCATTTTGGAGAAGCAGCCAGCTTAACAAACACAATGGTAAAAACAGTCAATCAGTCTGCCTAAATAAGCCTAAACTTTGTGAGCTGTGTGTGATTTCTCGGCATGTAATGATTCAACCAATTCACGAGTTGATTCGATTAATAATATTTGTTTCATGATTCACTTTTCCCACGATATTTTTGAAAAAGAAAAAAACTTAAGTGAAAAAAAATTACTTAAAAAAAAAAGCAACATTTATTTTCCTATTCTTTATCAATTTAAATATTGCTTTTGTTAAATTACCACGAGTTGGCCTAGTGGTTAGCGTGTCCACCTCTCGATCGGGAGATCGCGAGTTCTACTTGCGGTTGGGTCATACCAAAGACCACCATAAAAATGGTACCTACTGCCATCTGGCAAGGCACGCTGGAATACAGATGCGAGTGGGGAGTCAAACCCTCGGGGTTACCAGAGGACTAGCCCCCCACTGTAACCCAAGCTATGTAAGAGGCGAGAGGCCAAGGGCTACGGAAACGGAGATGGGTGCCGTCCTACGCGCCAAAGGATTTAGACTTTGCTAAATTAAAAAACACTTTCATTTTCTTAATAACCAACAATAATTATTCACCTACATTTGTAAAAGTTGAAGTAAAATAAAATAGCCTATTAACTAAAATATTCCTTTTTAAACATCTTAATAAACTTTTATGAACATTTGTACTACCTCAATCTGCTTCTCTGTAAAAAGAGCTCCAATTTCTTGTTAAATCTATTTGTACAGTCCAAGGCACAACAGCTCTTTCGCATTTTTTTTTGGTTTGTGTGTTTTCATTGTGTTTGAGCTGTATTACTTTTGCCTAGAGTGAAGTCACGCATCTTCATGCTTTTTAAACAATATCAGCTGGATTTTTTTTTGTGGTATATCAGATCTAATCCATTCAGCTAGTATGATATTGAATGAGTTGAAGACAAGTAGCTGAATGGAAATATATCTGATATACCACGTTTAAAAAAAAAAAAACGCCAATATGATATGATATATATAAACATTCCTGTCAGGTGTTCAACCCGTCTTTCTCTTTCAAAATCCTCTCAAAATCTTCCGTATTTAATGAAGCAAGCATTTTTTCGAACAATGTGCGGTGTTTTGTAATGTCTTAGCTCTTTATGTTATTTTATTTATTTTTTTTAATTTCTCGTTTTCTTTCTTTTGCATGTACAAATAGTTACATACATTTTTTATACATGTTCGAAATAAAAATAAATTAATTCATTAATTCATTCATGCAAACCTGGCGGCCATGTTTGTTTACAAATTGTCACAGTCGCTTGCTAGCGCGGAAGTTTTATGTCTCCGATGTGTGACGTCATGTTGTCTTGACAATCATGCAATATCAAACCATATTCAGTGCTTATTTTCCATTGGGTAGAGTGACGTAATACACATAGGATAAGCAATATGCTAAAAACATTGCATGCTGTCAAACCAAACAAATGAAACCTGCTAGAAGGGAATAGAGCATGTTTTTATTCCATCAAAAAAGTGTCCTGTATAAATAATAATTTTCTTTATTGCACCCTCTGTGTCTAAAGAACGCAATTACAGCTCAGACAAAAAGGGGAAAGGAAACCCCCCCCCCCCGTTGCTTGAGATCATGATTCACTGTTTATTTTATTGAGTCAAATTGTCAAAATTTTGTATCGCGATTTACCGTTGCACGATATATTGTTCCATGCCTAGTGATTTCCTCACACTGAGGAAATAAATGTCTTGGTTTGATCAGGTTTTTGGATAGCTACATACCATAGTACAACCCCGATTCCAAAAAAGTTGGGACAAAGTACAAATTGTAAATAAAAACGGAATGCAATGATGTGGAAGTTTCAAAATTCCATATTTTATTCAGAATAGAACATAGATGACATATCAAATGTTTAAACTGAGAAAATGTATCATTTAAAGAGAAAAATTAGGCGATTTTAAATTTCATGACAACAACAACATCTCAAAAAAGTTGGGACAAGGCCATGTTTCCCACTGTGAGACATCCCCTTTTCTCTCTACAACAGTCTGTAAACGTCTGGGGACTGAGGAGACAAGTTGCTCAAGTTTAGGGATAGGAATGTTAACCCATTCTTGTCTAATGTAGGATTCTAGTTGCTCAACTGTCTTAGGTCTTTTTTGTCGTATCTTCCGTTTTATGATGCGCCAAATGTTTTCTATGGGTGAAAGATCTGGACTGTAGGCTGGCCAGTTCAGTACCCGGACCCTTCTTCTACGCAGCCATGATGCTGTAATTGATGCAGTATGTGGTTTGGCATTGTCATGTTGGAAAATGCAAGGTCTTCCCTGAAAGAGACGTCGTCTGGATGGGAGCATATGTTGCTCTAGAACCTGGAGATACCTTTCAGCATTGATGGTGTCTTTCCAGATGTGTAAGCTGCCCATGCCACACGCACTAATGCAACCCCATACCATCAGAGATGCAGGCTTCTGAACTGAGCGCTGATAACAACTCGGGTCGTCCTTCTCCTCTTTAGTTCGAATGACATGGCGTCCCTGATTTCCATAAAGAAATTCACATTTTGATTCATCTGACCACAGAACAGTTTTCCACTTTGCCACAGTCCATTTTAAATGAGCCTTGGCCCAGAGAAGACGCCTGCGCTTCTGGATCATGTTTAGATACGGCTTCTTCTTTGAACTATAGAGTTTTAGCTGGCAACGGCGGATAGCACGGTGAATTGTGTTCACAGATAATGTTCTCTGGAAATATTCCTGAGCCCATTTTGTGATTTCCAATACAGAAGCATGCCTGTATGTGATGCAGTGCCGTCTAAGGGCCCGAAGATCACAGGCACCCAGTATGGTTTTCCGGCCTTGACCCTTACGCACAGAGATTCTTCCAGATTCTCTGAATCTTTTGATGATATTATGCACTGTAGATGATGATATGTTCAAACTCTTTGCAATTTTACACTGTCGAACTCCTTTCTGATATTGCTCCACTATTTGTCGGCGCAGAATTAGGGGGATTGGTGATCCTCTTCCCATCTTTACTTCTGAGAGCTGCTGCCACTCCAAGATTCTCTTTTTATACCCAGTCATGTTAATGACCTATTGCCAATTGACCTAATGAGTTGCAATTTGGTCCTCCAGCTGTTCCTTTTTTGTACCTTTAACTTTTCCAGCCTCTTATTGCCCCTGTCCCAACTTTTTTGAGATGTGTTGCTGTCATGAAATTTCAAATGAGCCAATATTTGGCATGAAATTTCAAAATGTCTCACTTTCGACATTTGATATGGTGTCTATGTTCTATTGTGAATACAATATCAGTTTTTGAGATTTGCAAATTATTGCATTCCGTTTTTATTTACAATTTGTACTTTGTCCCAACTTTTTTGGAATCGGGGTTGTAGATGAAATGGATGTAAATGTTAACAAATTCAGTTTGTAATCAGATACTGACTGTCAAGGTCTGTGATGCTCCTGCGCCATCACGTCATTTAAAAAAAAAAAGTCCTGCTACACATATATAGATGACAGCGGGGGAAGTTTTTAAATCGTTCAATGACCTAACAGAAATACGGGAAATTCCACCAACAAAACAAGAGTCTGATGTGGATGACAGCAGTGTTGTAGTCGAGTCACTAAACATCGAGTCCGAGTCCAGTCTCAAGTCCCCAGTGTTCAAGTCCGAGTCAAGTCCAAGTCATTAAAAAAAATTTCCGAGTCGAGTCTGAGAACAACACTCCAACTACACCATTCGACGGCAGCTGTTTTAACGCCATTAACATTAGTTTGTTCCTGAACATGACGTATGAACAGGTGAATGTGCTTCTCTTTGTCAGGGAGTGTGAAGTATTCTGTCGGAGATGGTCGAGAGACAGATGTAAGTGCAGAAGGTGTGTTTATTAATACAAGTGAAGACGGTAAACAATCCAGAACAGCAGGCAAAATCATAAAACACTGAAACGGGCGATAGGTCGAGCGAGGCACAAATGGGCTCTCGTAGACTTGGCAGAATCAAAGACGAGAAACAGGAAATCAGGGATCAGGAACCCAAACAAGGAAATAAGCCTCAGTAATGTGTCAGCAATGCAACTCAATACTTCGCAAAGTAAGTGCATTTTCACAGTTTTTATATAGGCGCGCTGATTGCACCTTAATCCTGTGCAGGTGCGAGTCGTTTACGGCTCGTGTGCGTGAGTCCCTGCTTGGAGCGCACGCTGTCCAGAGTGCACCCGAGAGTCTATCTGATGCACGCGCCAAGGCACGCAAGTGTGACACACTTGTACAAAAATTAAATGTAGATATAAATAACTTATGGCATGTTACAAAAAATAAAGAAAAAATCAGAATCCTCGTCTCCAATTTACGAGTCCGAATGCAGTTAATGCATGAGTCCGAGTCATCAGCGCTCAAGTCCAAGTCACAAGTCTTTAAAATTAGGGCATGAGTTGGACTCGAGTACTACAAGCCTGGATGATAGTGATACAGTGATTACACATTTCCCATCCTGATCTTACAATTATTTACTTTTTTAACTATTAAAGTAGTATAATATGGATATATCTTATTTAATGTGTATTACAATTTAATGTAAATGAAATCAGGGTTTAAAATGATGTCTCGGTGAAACCTACATGAAAGTTATACAAAAATATTGCCCAACAATTTTATATTGCATTCTTAAGTCTACTATACAGTGGTGCTTGAAAGTTTGTGAACCCTTTAGAATTTTCTATATTTCTGCATAAATATGACCTAAAACATCATCAGATTTTCACACAAGTCCTAAAAGTAGATAAACAGAACCCAGTTAAACAAATGAGACAAAAATATTATACTTGGTCATTTATTTATTGAGGAAAATGATCCAAAATTACATATCTGTGAGTGGCAAAAGTATGTGAACCTTTGTTTTCAGTATCTGGTGTGACCCCCTTGTGCAGCAATAACTGCAGCTAAACGTTTCCGGTAACTGTTGATCAGTCCTGCACACCGGCTTGGAGGAATTTTAGCCCGTTCCTCCGTACAGAACAGCTTCAGCTCTGGGATGTTGGTGGGTTTGCTCACATGAACTGCTCACTTCAGGTCCTTCCACAACATTTCCATTGGATTAAGGTCGGGACTTTGACTTGGCCATTCCAAAACATTAACTTTATTCTTCTTGAACCATTCTTTGGTAGAACAACTTGTGCGCTTAGGGTCGTTGTCTTGCTGCATGACCCACCTTCTCTTGAGATTCAGTTCATGGACAGATGTCCTGACATTTTCCTTTAGAATTCGCTGGTATAATTCAGAATTCATTGTTCCATCAATGACGGCAAGCCGTCCTGGCCCAGATGCAGCAAAACAGGCCCAAACCATGATACTACCACCACCATGTTTCACAGATGGGATAAGGTTCTTATGCTGGAATGCAGTGTTTTCCTTTCTCCAAACATAACGCTTCTCATTTAAACCAAAAAGTTCTATTTTGGTCTCATCCGTCCACAAAACATTTTTCCAATAGCCTTCTGGCTTGTCCATGTGATCTTTAGCAAACTGCAGACGAGCAGCAATGTTCTTTTTGGAGAGCAGTGGCTTTCTCCTTGCAACCCTGCCATGCACACCATTGTTGTTCAGTCTTCTCCTGATGGTGGACTCATGAACATTAACATTAGCCAATGTGAGAGAGGCCTTCAGTTGCTTAGAAGTTACTCTGGGGTCCTTTGTGACCTCGTTGGCTATTACACGCCTTGCTCTTGGAGTGATCTTTGTTGGTCGACCACTCCTGGGGAGGGTAGCGATGGTCTTGAATTTCCTCCATTTGTACACAATCTGTCTGACTGTGGATTGGTGGAGTCCAAACTCTTTAGAGATGGTTTTGTAACCTTTTCCAGCCTGATGAGCATCAACAACGCTTTTTCTGAGGTCCTCAGAAATCTCCTTTGTTCGTGCCATGATACACTTCCACAAACATGTGTTGTGAAGATCAGACTTTGATAGATCCCTGTTCTTTAAATAAAACAGGGCGCCCACTCACACCTGATTGTCATCCTGTTGATTGAAAACACCTGACTCTAATTTCACCTTCAAATTAACTGTTAATCCTAAAGGTTCACATACTTTTGCCACTCACAGATGTGTAATATTGGATCATTTTCCTCAATAAATAAATGACCAAGTATAATATTTTTGTCTCATTTGTTTAACTGGGTTCTCTTTATCTACTTTTAGGACTTGTGTGAAAATCCGATGATGTTTTAGGTCATATTTATGCAGAAATAGAGACAATTCTAAAGGGTTCACAAACTTTCAAGCACCACTGTATACCACTCAATGCATTTTATTACAGATGAGAAGCATTCTCTACGGTTATGCATCCTCCCATGTAGTCACTTACTTTGACACATCTAGGAGGAAGTCGTTGAGCTCTGTCTGCTTTGCTAAACCTCTGCAGACCTGGAATGAACAGTAAAGCAGGAAGACATCAGGCAGTTCATTAAAGCATAGGAGTTTTGGTGAACATTGTTTTTATTTTATTTTTTTTTCCTGGCCAATCCGATCCAAACAAGTCTTCCACAGACAGGCACCTATACTGCTCAGTCTAAAAACTATATACCATATGAATACATGACTAATAATGCCTTTAAGCTCTTCTAGTTGCATAATCTTCAAAAAAAAACAAAACAAAACCCAAAGCAGACCCTGAGCCACCATCTCCCAGAGTGTGTAGGAGAGGTTTTAACAGGTTGCAACTTCATAATTGTCTCCCCCGAGGTGTGCGTGTGTTGAATCAATGGCCAGGTTTCGTACATTGGACCTCTGAGGCTGTTCAGTCCATGTACCAAGGGGCTTTGCCTTTAAATGTTTGTGGAAACAGAAAAACATGGCACGGCTCATACAAAAGGACGAGTGTTTCGACTCACCTGCACTTGGTGAATAGCTACAGAAGCCCATGCCAAATTTGCAGTGGCAACCTAAAAAAAAAAAAAAAAAAAAAAGCACAAAAGACAGGAAAAAACCCAGAAACATTTACTTTGGTAAAAGCAAGAACTAACCTGAAAATAAAGATAAATCCTTATGCGTGTTCATTTATCTTCCGACACTCTAAAAACGTCCTCACTGTCAACATTTCTTACTAGTGGTTCAATGTCTGTATTATTTTACTCTGGACCACAACAGGGAGTGCTGTTATAGGAAAATAATCCAAACCAGGTTAGTGTTATTTTACTACATCATCATGTCCCAAAATGTTTTATTCCTTTTATACTTCAGTGATTTGGCAACAATTACAATTTTAATGTCTTAACACCACATCATGATTTTTTTAACCGTTCTCATTACAGTCACACATAATGTCCACGACGCATTAGTTCCTGTTGTCACTTAAAGGAGAACTGAAGCCATTTTTAAACTTGCTTTATTTCTTTATTAACGTGTTATTCAATTACGTTTTCGGTTTTTGTAACCTTGTATCGTGACTCGTATTGGCAACTTAAATATGATACTTATCGGCCTGTTCGGTTTTTAGCCGTGTTGAATTTAGTTCGTTTGATCCACGGCAGGCGTCGCTTATCCGCGCGATCTTCACCAGACTTGTGCGAGACTTCGAAACGTTAAGTGTCAGTGCCGCCATTTTGAAAACTGTTTTCCAAACGAAATCTTGCACAAAAACGAGTTTAAATGACGATTCCTGCCTACTTTTTTTCAAACTTTCCTAATTGCTATCAAAACGCACAAAACTTCCGGCTTGATTACGTCAGCATTCGAAAGAGGGCGCGTGCGTCTTTTGACGACGTTGGCAGATGTCGGTCACTTTGATTTCCGCTGTACGTTTTACTTCCGTCCTACGATGTCTCGCACAGGTCTCGACGAATCTCGTTTACGGCCATCGCTTTGACATACGGACTGATATATTACAGAGCGCATTTCAAACACTCATTGCTTGCTATAGCAGCGACAAAATAGCGATCAAAAATGCGTTCCGATATTTAATAAAATGAGATAAATTGAATTTCGATAATAATAATAAAAATAAATTGCCTTCAGTTCCCCTTGAAGTTATAAACAGTTGTTCCTGCACCAGCCTCTCCTGTTTTTCCTTTTTCAGCTTATCGACAAACCAGAAGTCCTCGGTACAGAAAACTCTCCTGGAGACATCTTCCATAAAACGTTAAACATCTCCTTAGAGAAACCGTCTCCATATCTGTTATTAGCCTTAAATTAAGTGGAACATCTGTCATACAAGTCTCTATAAATGAGCGGTTCCTATAGAAACCACGACTTGTTAGAACAAGCGCATTAATATAAACCTAGCATTTGAAATGCTGTCAGAGCTGTGCGGTTATCGGATTTTAGCTCCTTCTCTCTATCTAAGAGTACTTGGAGTACATGCTGTTCCACTTTTCCGACTGCTTTACGAAGGCAGACAATGTGAAAATGATTGAAAGGGTTTTTTTTTTAATGTACATATGTGATGTGTATTATTTCACTGGGACTAGGATCACTTATTTCTGACAGATTTATAGCATTAAAGATTAAACTAATGCAGGGTTATGTCATTCTCCTTACTTCTGGCACCCCACACCCCACCCAATGACATCACATGCTTAAAGCCTTGATGTAGTAATAGGACTCTTGACATGCTCTTATTAGTTCAGCCTACTTTAATCGCTACAATTCGTCAGTCTGTAAACAGGGATGGTGGGTTTTGTAAAGTGTGCACACCTCCTGGTGGCTGAGGTTGAAAGGCTCTCGGCCCAGGTGGCGGTGTAGCTCCAGCACAGCGATCAGGTCTCCGATAGCCGTGAGGATGGGGAGACACAGAACAGAGTGAACATGGATCCCTGAGTCCTGCCCTGTGCCATGGGGGAACCGCTCATCCTGTGCGCATACACACACACACACACACACACACACACCCCACGTCAACAATGCAAGTGTATTTCTCCTTAACCAGTATTTCTGCATTCCAGTTCAGAGGTTCCCCTCCATTGTGCAGCTCTGTATTGTCCCTGCTCTACCAGAACTGATTTGCGTCATTGCTTAATTACCTGTAATCAGAGACGAGTTGAGCATGCATAACGAGCAGTTAATACAACAATTGCTCATTCAAACCTCAACCTCAGACGTACTTACAGACTACCATACTACTCGGACAGATCTGTGTGACATGTCAGGGGAAAAAGTGTCTCAGTTTTGCAAGGTTCTTACCAGACACTTCAGTTTTCTTGCCCAATAATGACCCGAGTACTGAACAGTAATTAAAGTCCAGCACTACTGCCTGACCACTGTTTTTAACCCTGGGCTAGAAACAGACTCAGGCTACATCCACACGACAACGGCAACGAGATTTTATTAAAAAAAATAAATAACGCGTCCACATGGGCAACGGATCAGTAAAATATCAGGTACATATGGCAACGCAACGCTTGCTGAAAACGATGCAATACACATGCCACACCTCTACGTGCGCTGTAAGACGGTCCCATCGGAGACACCAGAACAATAGAAGAAGTAGGACGCATGCGCATAAACCCCTTCTTCTACCCGGCGTGAAGCACTCACAGGAACAAGCACACAACAACAAGAAGAAGATGGCTGCGACTACGCGAGGAAATCGTGCCTTCTGTGTGTAAAAATTAGTTTTATTCGTGTGCATAGTTTTATATAACTTAATTTTCTGATTGTGTGTGAACATTTTGAAAAGCAGTCTTATCCAATAAAAAAAAAAAAGAAATTCAAGAAATGGTTCAGTTACTTGTTTATTTAAAAGAAAAGCTGTATACAAAAGTGAATGCAATGCAGTGGTTCATACAAAACAGCGAGAGTGCTGCTTGTTCTAGTCATGTGGTTGTGACGTCATCGTAAACAAATCCGTTCTACTCATCCAGACGACTTCGCAACGGCGCCGTTGCCAGATTTTTCCACTCTGGAACCCGTTCTCAAAAAATATCGTTGTGGGGCACCCAAAACGCCAGTGCCGTGTGGACGCCAGGCCGAAACAATAAACAATTTTATCAGATTCACCTGAATCCGTTGCCGTGTGGACAGCCTCTCAAAATATTCACCATTCAAAGACCATCATAACATACCTATCGGTTTAATATTGACAATTATTATACATACAGGCCACTTTCTCCATGGAATAAAAACATGCATTCTATTCCCTTCTAGCGAGTTTACTGATAGCATGCAATACTGTTATCATATCGCTTATACTCCATGTATCACACCACTCTCCCCAATGGAGAATGAGCGTGCAATATTGTTGTCAAGACAACACATCACACGTCAGAACTCGTGCGAAGATCCAATGACAAAACTTTTCTGCTGTGCATGCGCGCAATCATTTCTTTGTCGGCTGAGAAAGAGAGAAGACGAGGCTAATCCAGTGCTCGGTTTAAGCATGAAATAAATAAACTGAAAACTGAAACTAAAGACACGCTGAACACCTGAAAGGCTACCAAAACTTCATTATATATTCTTCACACATATTTACAAGAGAAAAACATACCAACGGACATCGAAAAAACTGGGAAAGAGACACGTCGGAGACGTAAAACTTCCGCGCTAGCGTGTGACAGTTTGTACACAAAAATGTCCGCGAGGTTTGCTTCATTAAAAGCGGCAGATTTAACGAGAAGGACGCGCTGAACACTCGAAAGGCTACCAAAACTTCACTGGATATTCTTCACGCATATTTACAAGAGAAAAACATACCAACAGACATTGAAAAACTGGAAAAGAGAGCAAGAGCAGAACGATAAAGCTCTACTTGGAGGTGAGGAAACATGACGGAGGCTTTTACAAGAGGACTTCACTTGTGGACTTCACTCAGCAAAGCCCTTTTGTTTTGAACAACTGCAATGTAACAATTAACTACGACCAAAAGTAACTCTGAACTTGAACTCTCAGCCTGTATACAGCTTGTATAGAAGTTGGGTTGCTGTTCAGGGTTTTTGGACTTGTACCATTTTTATTGTTAGGACTTTGTACAGTACACAGGATTGACAGAACACTGAATTACATTCGATCAGAATCAGCATTCAATATTGGTAAGTTACCTCCCTGTTCTTAACTTTTTGTAAAATCTATAATTGTTCCATCGAATGTGTATGTATAACAATAATATCAGCTGGCTTTTTCATGGTACATCAGATATATTCCATTCAGCTAGTATGATATTGAACGAGTCGAAGACGAGGAATATCTGATACAAAGGAATATATCTGATACAGTGGTGCTTGAAAGTTTGTGAACCCTTTAGAATTTTCTCTATTTCTGCATAAATATGACCTAAAACATCATCAGATTTTCACACAAGTCCTAAAAGTAGATAAAGAGAACCCAGTTAAACAAATGAGACAAAAATATTACACTTGGTCATTTATTTATTGAGGAAAATGATCCAAAATTACATATCTGTGAGTGGCAAAAGTATGTGAACCTTTGTTTTCAGTATCTGGTGTGACCCCCTTGTGCAGCAAATAACTGCAACTAAACGTTTCCGGTAACTGTTGATCAGTCCTGCACACCGGCTTGGAGGAATTTTAGCCCGTTCCTCCGTACAGAACAGCTTCAACTCTGGGATGTTGGTGGGTTTCCTCACATGAACTGCTCGCTTCAGGTCCTTCCACAACATTAAGGTCAGGACTTTGAATTGGCCATTCCAAAACATTAACTTTATTCTTCTTTAACCATTCTTTGGTAGAACAACTTGTGTGCTTCGGGTCGTTGTCTTGCTGCATGACCCACCTTCTCTTGAGATTCAGTTCATGGACAGACGTCCTGACATTTTCCTTTAGAATTTGCTGGTATAATTCAGAATTCATTATTCCATCAATGATGGCAAGCCGTCCTGGCCCAGATGCATAGGCACAGGCCCAAACCATGATACTACCACCACCATGTTTCACAGATTGGATACGGTTCTTATACTGGAATGCAGTGTTTTCCTTTCTCCAAACATAACACTTCTCATTTAAACCAAAAAGTTGTATGTTGGTCTCATCCGTCCACAAAACATTTTTCCAATAGCCTTCTGGCTTGTCCACGTGACCTTTAGCAAACTGCAGACAAGCAGCAATGTTCTTTTTGGAGAGCAGTGGCTTTCTCCTTGCAACCCTGCCATGCACACCATTGTTGCTTAGTGTTCTCCTGATGGTGGACTCATGAACATTAGCATTAGCCAATGTGAGAGAGGCCTTCAGTTGCTTAGAAGTTACCCTGGGGTCCTTTGTGACCTCACCGACTATTACACGCCTTGCTCTTGGAGTGATCTTTGTTGGTCGACCACTCCTGGGGAGGGTAACAATGGTCTTGAATTTCCTCCATTTGTACACAATCTGTCTGACTGTGGATTGGTGAAGTCCAAACTCTTTAGAGATGGTTTTGTAACCTTTTCCAGCCTGATGAGCATCAACAATGCTTCTTCTGAGGTCCTCAGAAATCTCCTTTGTTCGTGCCATGATACACTTCCACAAACATGTGTTGTGAAGATCAGACTTTGATAGATCCCTGTTCTTTAAATAAAACAGGGTGCCCACTCACACCTGATTGTCATCCCATTGTTTGAAAACACCTGACTCTAATTTCACCTTCAAATTAACTGCTAATCCTAGAGGTTCACATACTTTTGCCACTCACAGATGTGTAATATTGGATCATTTTCCTCAATAAATAAATGACCAAGTATAATATTTTTGTCTCATTTGTTTAACTGGGTTCTCTTTATCTACTTTTAGGACTTGTGTGAAAATCTGATGATGTTTTCGGTCATATTTATGCAGAAATATAGAAAATTCTAAAGGGTTCACAAACTTTCAAGCACCACTGTATACCACTCAATGCCAGCCAATATTAATTAAATTTATTATACATACTGTACAGGACACTTTCTCGATGGACTGAAAACATGTATTCTATTCCCTTCTAGCGGGTTTCATTCATTTGGTTTGACAGCATGCAATATTGTTAGCATATCGCTTATCCGACGTGCATAATGTCACTCTACCCAATGGAGAATGAGCTTTGGATATGGTTTACGATATTGCACGGTTGTTGAGACAATGATGTCACATGTCAGAGCTGATGCGAATATTCAATGAGAATATTTTCTGCTGCGCATATGAAGAAGCATATCTTTGTTTGCCGGCGGCGCCCGTAGTGAACTGTCGCAGTGAATTGAAAACGGCATAAAATACAGTATGCATTACATGTAAAACTTCCACGTTAGCGAGTGACTGACAATTTGTAATCATGGCTGCCAGGTTTGCTTCGTTAAGTATGGAAGATGTTGAGAGAATTTTGAACTTTTTGTAAAATCTATAATTATTCCATCAAATGTATATGTATAATAATAATAATAATAATAATAATAATAATAATAATAATGGCTTTTTTCATAGTATATTCAATATATTCCATATCTGATATACCTCTCAATACCAGCCAATATTATTTAATTAGTTCATTATATACTCGGCAAAAATAAAAACTTGACACTCATTATTTTTCAAATAGTGTTTAGAAACTTTTCTTGAAAGAGTTCTTGTTGTGATTATGGTTAAATGCATTGTCAAGGGCATTACGTCACACATTCATTCTACTGGTTGGGCCTACGTAGCACGTGCGAGAGCACTGCACGCTAAAATCACGTTTCCACGTGACACAAGTGACGTGACCTATTGATACACGTGCAATTGATCTCACGGTAGCAGAGTAGAGTGTCATCTCAGAAAAACAAGGTTTTATGGTTAATTATTCGTTAATTTGCAATGCCACGACTGTCAAACATTCAGCGTGAACGTGCCATTGGCATGCTGAATACGGGAACATCCGTCACTGACGTTGCGAGGGTTATGGGATGCAGTCGACAGACCATCCATAATCTCCAGACACGTCTCCATCAAACTGGCACCACAGCCGACCGTAAGGAACCCTCCACAGAACTTGCAGGAGCTTGGTGCCATGTTGGTACAAATATGGCGGCGCATTCCCCAAGCTGTGTTCAGACGCATCATCCAATCCATGAGGAGACGTTGTATCGCAGTTGTGAACGCCCATGGAGGACACACCCGATATTGACATGATTTCATTAAGTTGTGACTCACAGTTTTTGATCATGGACATTGTCGTCGCATTTCCGGTGGAACCGATTCCATGACAAACATGATCTGTATGCTATAGCATCTTTAATGACAAGATAATTGAATACAATCGTTATTTCAAACCTATTTTCCAAAATGTTCAAATTATTGACTTTGAAACGAGTGTAAAGTTTTTATTTTTGTTGAGTATAGAAATCATCTCTATGAAGGTAATGTTTTTCTCTCTCTTTTTTTTTTTTTATAAAATAAAATGGTACACATGTGGGAGCTCTGAGGAGATGCCATGCTCACTGGAGACAATAATTTGAGGACTGATCTTTATGTGTGATGTTGATTCTTACAATAACTTTATGAACTTCCCCTCCTTACAGTGAGCCGCAACCACAGCAAAGGAGGCCTTGGTCAGCTTGGCCATTAAACTCTGGACGACTTCTCTTCAGAGAAAGTAAATGTAACTGAAACCTGCAAATCCTGAAATTCAAAATAGCCTAATAAAATAATGCATGGACACGTGACCTCAATTTTGAACGTCCTCATCACAGTCAATTGTGTCCAGTGTATGGCGCACAGTCACACAAAATAAACAACGAAATACGAATTTACTGACTTGTTCTGTGCTCCACGCCTTCATGCAGAACATTTTAAGCTCCTTTATATTTGTAGGTTTCTGTACGTGGACTTTTGTCTTTAATTCTGACCACAGCTTTTGCTCACGATCTTACTGAAAGCTCTATCGCAGAGATGCCTACCCCAAATTTTGAATTTCAGTATTCTTGAAAACATTTTTCAGTATTTTGGAATGACTTTCAGTAACATTAATTGATGCGCATTTCCATTATAAAGAGGTGTATATACCAATATGTTTAACATTTAAATTATTAAAAAGATGTTTTGTGTGAATTGAATAAACAAAACGCGAGCAGCCATCTCAACTGAATTTCCACTCAACAAATTTCTAGAGCATACAATACATCACATTTTTATAAATACAATAGTGTTCCCTGTTTGCAGACATTACGGTTGACTACCAATCATTGGTATTGAATGTAACTCCTCAAAAGTATTATATTATATTGCCTGGCAAAATGTTCTACCTGTTAACGGATTCTAATAAAATTAAAAAAAAAATTTTTTATTTCATGCCAAAGAGAGTCCGACATTATCTTAATGTCCCAATATATAAATACTTCAGCATAATGCTTCAGAAGAGACACTGAATAAAATGACATTTATAATTGTATTTAAAACAGTGGAATAATCAATTTTTTGCCATAATCCCAACAGCACTAATCATAAAATTCTGTTTTTGATCATACTACATGTACATTTGCACTTGCAACACTGAAAAGACTTTGAATTAAAGAAGTCCAGCCAGTGTTTGATATTTCAGTGAATAAAAATCAGACATGGAAAAAGAAACTGAATAAGTTTAACTCACATTTCATGGCACTAATCGGCAAGTTCAACTCCAAGCACAGGTCAACCATCACCGCTTCAGCACGTGTCACGTTCCGTGTCTTTTCATCCACAGATTTCGTAAAAAACTGCTGGATACCCCCAGATTTACTTTCCGCCTGACTCGCCATTTCAGCATACTCCACGTTTTTTTGTAGTTGACATGCCGCGTGCAGTCATCGCGACCACCATGAGTGATGTTAATGTCAGTTCTACACAGTTTGCAGTGCGCGTATCCATTGCCCTTTTGACTGGGTGTAATGCACGGCCATTCTACCGTATCGAAAATAGCGCGAACAAATGTGCGGAATCTGCGCGTGTCACACACAGCATGTGCGGTTGTCGTAAAAATAAATAGCCTAGCCGTGAATCGCGCATGGATTGAAAAAGTCGCTTGGACATTTAAAAACAACTCACTGGAATTTTTTAAGACTTTATAATAATTCCGTACACTGTTTGCCGTAACATCGTATTTACGTAACTTTTCCGTACAAAATACGGCCAATCCGTACTAGTAGGCATATCTGCTACCGATAGCCAAGTCCAAACCTCCTGGCAGAGGCAAGCGGCTTTTGAACACCTAGAATTTGATAAAAGTTCAATCTTCACAAGGGCCTGTGAACCACCAGCCACAAAGCATCACTGCTCCAGCACCAGATCTCAAGTCCTCAGTCTGTTCTCCTTTGGGGTGTTTATACACACAGCGACTACAAATCAAATCTAAGAAAAAAATCCTACAAAACCTGGGAGGATGCAAGTAATAAGGTATTGCCTATATTCCTTCGCCAAAGCCCATTTCCAAAATCAGACCTTAAAAAGACCAATCTTTATAGATTTATACAAATAACAGGCGACTGATGATCGAGCACATCGTTCATCATCTTCAACAGGAACATTAAAAGAGCACAGATTTCCAGTCAGTGTGGTGCAGTGACTCACCCCCATGATGTCTTCTACAAGTAGTGTCTTGCGTGTCTTGGCAACGTGAGCAGCTATGGTGGTACCGAACGCAATGGGACCGGAGGGGATGAGCCCGGGAAGCCCCTCCTTTGCCCCTGTTGGCGTGAATAAACACAGGGTCTGGTCCGGAGAAAAGGACAGCATTCAGTCAGCACGTCATTCATGATGCACTTTATGAGGGTGAGTCAAATTCAAACCTTAAAATGCGCAACGTTAATTACAATCGAATCTAATAATTTTCTACAAGACTCTGGACATTCGTCATGCGCCGGAACATGAACACTTGTCGGAAAATTATAGTTTTCTGTGACACCTACACTACCGTTCAAAAGTTTGGGGTCACTTTGAAATGTCCTTATTTTTGAAAGAAAAGCACTGTTCTTTTCAACGAAGATCACTTTAAACTAATCAGAAATCCACTCTATACATTGCTAATGTGGTAAATGACTATTCTAGCTGCAAATGTCTGGTTTTTGGTGCAATATCTCCATAGGTGTATAGAGGCCCATTTCCAGCAACTCTCACTCCAGTGTTCTAATGGTACAATGTGTTTGCTCATTGCCTCAGAAGGCTAATGGATGATTAGAAAACCCTTGTACAATCATGTTAGCACAGCTGAAAACAGTTGAGCTCTTTAGAGAAGCTATAAAACTGACCTTCCTTTGAGCAGATTTAGGCTACATCCACACGGCAACGAGATTATTTTTTTAAATATCGCGTCCACATGGGCAACGGATCAGTAAAATATCAGGTACATATGGCAATGCAGCGCTTGCTGAAAACGATGCAATACACATGCCACACCTCTACGTGTGCTGTAAGACGGTCCCATCGGAGACACCAGAACAATAGAAGTAGACGCATGCGCATAAACCCCTTCTTCTGTAGCATTTAGCATTAGCCACATAAAGTTTTGATTATTAATCAGTAGCGTAAAATGAAAGACGCGGAAAGAGGAATGAATGGGGGTAGATGGAAGCTGGTACACCAACATTCTGATATCCTCCAGAATTCTTTAATGGTCCGGAATAAATTGAATGCTACACGTTGATGGATTACTTTGTTCTTCTACGCCCTTTTTGAGGAATGTATTGTCGGACTTAAACCAACATCTGAAGAGGTGAGATCGCTCCTTTTTTTTTTTTCCTATGTTTGCTGGCAGGATTGTTTTGTTTTTGGAAAGCGCACGGGCGGTGCGCGGTTTGTTACTGCTTCCACAGTGTTTGGACTAAAGACTCTGCCCTAAGGGCTATTCTCTCACTCTCTCTCTCTCTCTCTCTCTCTCTCTCACTTTGCACCATTACACAATAAATATTCACAGTGAAAATATTTTGTAAGCGTGTTTTCTGAACCAAGTTATAGGATTTGTTGACAACTCGCATCGGGTTCGTTACACTTCTACCCGGCGTAAAGCACTGACAGTCATGTGGTTGTGATGTCATCGTAAACAAATCCGTTCTACTCATCCAGATGACTTCGCAACGGCGCCGTTGCCAGATTTTTTCACTCTGGAACCCGTTCTCAAAAGATTTCGTTTTGGAGCACCCAAAACGCCGGTGCCGTGTGGACGCCAGGCCGAAACGATAAACAATTTTATCAGATTCACCTGAATCCGTTGCCGTGTGGACAGGGCCTGAGTTTCTGGAGCATCACATTTGTGGGGTCGATTTAATGCTCAAAATGGCCAGAAAAATGTCTTGACTATATTTTCTATTCATTTTACAACTTATGGTGGTAAATAAAAGTGTGACCTTTTCATGGAAAACACAAAATTGTCTGGGTGACCCCAAACTTTTGAACAGTAGTGTATTTGCAATAAACAATGCATTTTAAAAAAAAGGTGGTTTTCATTTGCCTCACCCTAATAAGTGAAAAGAAACAGCCATCACAACCCGCAAATATGTTTATCTGTTGTAGATAGGGTTGTAAAGATGACATGACATCGCTTCTCTGGTAATGAAGTAAAATGAGAAATTGCTGTTTGCAAATGCACACATTTGTTTGAACTTGATGTTCCTATAGATTAGAGCGGGCTAGAATAAAGAGAGGCCTATTCGTTCCTGTTTTCTGTGTCCATCAAAGAACTTCAACAACGAGGAAGAGTGCATCATAATATAATATATAAAGCACTTCTATGGAAATGTCTTACCAGTGGTAGAAAGATTCAATCTGTAAAGCCATGATTAAAGATAACCTCGATTTCTTTATCCATTACTATATGAATATAGTGAAAACAAGTAGCCGTTTGAAGACGTAGAGGAGCACTTACATTGTTGCATTCTCCAAGGAAGTATAGTGCAAAACCATCAGCTTTTGTAGCTGTGAGGAGAAAACAAAACAAAATGATACTTCAGGTCAGGGGTTCTTAACCTTTTCTGCTTTAAGGCCCACCTATTCATACAGTACTTGTAACGAGTCAGCGCCCATTAAAAAAAGATCCCCAACTATTTTGGCTCATCTATTCTATTAGAATGTAATAATCTATTGTAAAGTGTATTAATGGGATGCAACATCACTCCCTGTTATAGATGGGATCCCAGGAATTAAATAAATACAATAAAAACAAACTGTTTAACTGTAGGTATTGTATTTAAAACCATACGTGCAGGTCATTCTCAGTCAAAAGGGATTAATGATCCAAAAGTGGAGTCTGGTCCATTAACACAAGAACTCATTGCCATGTTTGTATTCAGCAAACGAGCAAGTTATTAAAACCAAGAAGCACACTCAGAAGAAGTGGATATAGAAACCACTCAATGGGATTAGATCCTTGCGCGCTAACAAAGAAGGAGTTTTTCCTACGAGTTGGAAAATTATCCATCCGTTGAGTTCCCTGACATCTCAAACTACCTGATGCTGCACACATCGTTCTACACGGACACGCAGATGAAGAGCATGGAGGCGTACAACTTTTTAATGTGTGGCTGGGTTAAAGATCTGGGGATCAGGGCACTACAAGATAGACGAATCTAAGTGCAGGAAGTGTGTTTATTAGCAGGCGTGATATTTACAAAAACAAAATCAGAATCATAAAGCAGAGTATTTAAACAGCGTTATAAACAGGGCGAGAAACAAACGTGACCGTGATAAGACTTCGCAAAGCCTCCGTGAAAACAGCGTCTGCATATGCGTGTGCTGATTGCGCTCAAATCAGTATCAGGTGTTTCCCATAACGACCGGGTCCCAAGCGTGCGCACAAGTGCGCTCCTGGTCGAGTTGCGCCAGACTCAAGCTCGGACTTCAAGACTTCACCTGCTGTGTGACCACAACTTTTAGCTCACGTGTTTATCGCCGCCAAAATGCCTGATTTTCGTCGATAACCCATCGCAAAGCAACGCGAGCTGTAGTGTGAACGTAGCTTAATGAGGTGGATGCGACCCAGCAATTGTACCCTACTAGGAGTAAAAATTAGCTTCAATTTGGGAAATCGCGGACCACTAGAGGGTGCTTCGCAGCCCTTTGTGGTTGAGAAACACTGCTTTAGGTGTCATGGATTAGATAATCCTCCTTTTGAGATGGGACCCCTTTATTAAAATATCCTCAGCTGCTTCAATCATGTGTATGAGCTTGGTTGGTTTAAAGCGTTTTAAGATTTGCTTTAAAAAGGGGGTGGGAGTAAGATTTGGAAGCTAGAGGTCACATTACTTACAAGACTGATCTGTGTTCATGTCTCTTGGAGTGAAGGATTTTGAGTCATGCGTGTGTGAGTGAGTGGTCTGGCATGTTTGCAGCGAGTGGCGTTTAGGTTGAAGTGCATGCACATGTCCGGACGTATAAGAGGAAACGTCGTGTGTACAGGTCTGTGTGTGTATGCGTGTGTGTAGGGGGCAGGGCTGCATCCCTGAGCTCTGCAGTGCTGCAGTGTGCTGACAAGGCGTGGGTGGATGAAATGTGACAGCGTGTGCACTGCTCACCCAGTGAGTGAAAGAGAAAGAGAGAGAGAGAGGAAAGCAGTGTCAGGAAGAGATGAACAGGCACTGGGGCAAGGCCCGCTAACCAGGGTCAACCCCTCAGCACCCGGCGTTCTCACTGTGCTGCATCGTTAACCCATAAATCGACCGGACTGTCTGCTTGTGGAGAAAGCACTAAGGCCTTATGGAGACCTACTGCAGACAGGATTGGTCTATTTAGTCAAATGACAGATAAGGTTAGTGGTGACGGTGTTCTGATAAACTGTCCTACACGTCAATGCGTCCTACAAAGCCCCACTGCGCATGCGCAGAGCACAAAACGTCATTTCTTGGCATTTGAACAGATTTTTGTCCTACATCAGCTGTGCTATAAACGGTGCAGATTAACGGCGTGCATTCAATCTTTACTACTTAATCTAACATAATTTCGTCATTTGAATTGTAAGAACGTCCTACACTCATATTTTAATGTAGAAGCATATTCTGAAAGGGTCTTTTGAATTGTCAGAACATCCTACATTCATTTATTAATGGAGAAGCATATTCTGACGGGGTCATATGAGTTGTGAGAACGTCCTGCGGCGTCATTTGAATTGTAATAACGTCCTACACTCATTTTAATAGAGCAAATGGTACTTGTGAATAGTGACAAAAAAAAAAAAAAACCTCTTAATTCTACATATTCTGACAGGGTCAGAGCGTCCTAGATTCATATGAATGTAAAAGCATATTCTGACGGAGTCGTTTGAATTGTCAGGACGTCCTACATTCATATGAATTCTGACAGGGTTGGTGGACGTTGTATCAGTGTAGAAGCATGTTCTTTGCAGAGGGAAAAACCGCGAACTATGACTAAAAGTTAAAGTTGAATCACACTGTAGGATTTCCTGCAATGTATGGTAGGACTGCTCGAAAGACATGTCTGATATCCCCTCCTACCGTAGGACGCTTCGCGGATGTAGGACCGTTTATCAGAACAACGGCTCTATAATACAGTCAGCTTCAGAATGATTTGAACCTGGGGGCGTCGTGGCTCAGGTGGATAAGGCGCCATACCATAAATCCAGGGACCCGGGTTCGATTCCGGCCTGAGTCATTTCCCGATCCCTCCCCGTCTCTCTCTCCTGCTCATTTCCTGTCTCTACACTGTCCTATCCAATAAAGGTGCAAAAAGCCCCAAAAAAATCTAAAAAAAAAAAAAAGAATGATTTGAACCCTTTGTGTAAATAATATCAAGAAAGAAAATGCATGTCGAACGCATTGACACTTTTTTTTTTTTTTGAGCTTAAGCATCTAGGTTTAATTTGTATACAACACCAGCCCTGTGTCCAAAATCGCTCCCTACTCACTATATAAGGCACTATATACTGAGGTCGCCATTTTGTAGTGCTGTCCGTAAGTATAGCGAGGATTATTACACCCTATATAGTGCACTCAAAGTATCCCACAATGCATCACGAAAAGTAGCGTCCAACCGATGGTCACTAACCAAGCAATATATCCCACCATGCATTGCGGTCGCGCTGAAAGAAATCAAATTAAAAGCCTCAAATTTGATTTAATAAAAGGCAGCAGCAAAGAAGCCTTGATTTAAAAAAAAAAAAGAAAGATAGATGCAGGTACTTTGTATTGATTGTGGGAAATGCGCTCAGTATAATATGGATTTATCACAAAAATACGGTACATGCATGTGTTTGTTATTTTGAAAACCCACCAGCCGACTGATCTGGCACGCTTTAATTATGAGACAGTAATGATGTAAATAACGGCGCGACGGACTAGTGTCCGAAAAATTTTTTTTTCCCATTTTATCAATCAGCTCACTATATAGTCCTCTATACAGTAATTCCCTACATAGTGAGTAGGGAGTAGTGAACGAGTGAGCGATTTCGGACACAGGGAAGCACTTTATTTTTAAATGCAAAATACTGATTTTCAAGATTACTGCCATGCTTCTTTTCTTGACAAAATAGCAGCACTGATCCTCTTCTTGTAATCCTCAACTAGGCTGCAGACACTTGCAGAGGAATCCTGGACCCCTCCATGCTGAATATTTCAAGTGCTTTTACAGTGTTCCCTTTGCTCATGTGGACTTCCTTCTTCAATACAGTACACAAGTCCAAATCGAGAAACAGCCCTCGCCAATTATTAATTTCGGTCCTGTAATTATTCCTGTGTTGACTTGGGTGTATATTTGAGGCCTTTTTTCCCCTCCTCCTCCATTTTCTCCCCAACCTGGTCACCCGCCAATTCCTAATCACCATCCTGCTCTCCCAGAATGTGAAGGCTAACATGTTTCCTCCGAGACATGTAAAGCCAGTCAGACACAAACGGCTGCGTCACATGGCAGTGCAACACACTTGGAGGAAAGCGCCATCTACCCTCTTCCACATACATGAGCTCACAGACGCCCATGATTGTCAATCATCGTGGCATGAGCCAGAGGGTTAAGAGTATGCTCCTCCTCCCACTCAGGAAAGATGGCCAATTTTGCTTCTTTGATTACCATCCATGGCTCCTGATGATCTCCTGTGTCTGGTCGGAGTTTTATCGCATCGCTCCTGTGGAGGACGGTAGAGGTCTGCGCGGGTCGGATTTTTCAGTCCCGCTCCCGCCCGCATTGTGCAGTCCTACTCCCGCCCGCAAAGAATTATGATTTTTCAGTCCCGCTCCCACCCGCGCCCACAAAGAATTATGATTTTCAGTCCTGCTCCCGCCTGCCATATTTTGTCCTGCTCCTGCCCGCAAATCCCACATGATGCAGACGTTCGCGTTATTTCTCAGGAAAGTTCTTGTCTTGACACAGCGTGATGGTGCCCCGCCCCCTACTTTGAGTGGATTTGAGCATAAATATCTACAGCTCACGTTCACATTTGTTATTATTTACCTTGTTTCTGAATTCAGCATGTAGTGTCTCTAATAATAATAATTAGTGCTGTCAAGCGATTAAAATATTTAATCGCAAATCGCACATTTTTGTCACATGAGAAACTATTGTAATTCTCTGATCAGCATAAAAAAGTGAATGGGCTTGCTTTGTACCATGAGTGAAGTGATTTACTGCTTGAGTTAGTCTACAACTCTAATCAGAGAGACAGGTTACACAGTGACGGTAGGCTTGACTCAATGCTATCCCAGAAATCCTTCCTGTAATATGCAAATTTGACCGCCTCTGATTGGACAGCCAAATTTGCATATTACAGGAAGGATTTCTGGGATAGCATTGAGTCAAGCCTACCGTCACTGTGTAACCTGTTTAAAACACGTTTTTAGTTAGCGGGACTGCAGCTTATCACCGTTCCCACCCGCGCCTGCATATGTGCACTCCCGCTCCCGCCTGCATATGTGCACTTCCGGTCCCGCCCGCGCCCGCAATGAGCTTTCAAAATTAGTCCCGCGCCGCACTGCTTTGCGGCGGGTCCCGCGAGTCCCGCGGGACACCCGCGAGAGTGCAGGGCTCTAGAGGACGGCCCCATGAGGACAATTGAGGGTTACACCTGGAGGACGCTCTGGACTCTTACAGTAATGCTTTTATGGCTGAGGACTACAGTTGACTTGCTAACTTTAGGACTGCGGTTGTCATGAACAGTTTTGCACTCAAGTTTCCATCAATGAAGACTTACAACATCAACGAAACTGACTTCATGTTAAAACTGTTAATGTTATAGTCATGCTGTCTGTTGTTGCCCACATGAGGATGGGTTCCCTTTTGAGTCCGGTTCCTCTTGAGGTTTCTTCCTCATGTCGTCTGAGGGACTTTTTCCTTGCCACCGTCGCCACAGGCTCGCTCATTGGGGATAGATTAGGGATAAAATTAGCTCATGTTTTAAGTCGTTCAAATTCTGTAAAGCTGCTTTGCGACAATTTTTATTGTTAAAAGCGCTACACAAATAAACTTGACTTGACTTTACAGTTGCACCACTTGGGAGCCACATGGGGTCATTTTTTAAACCTCTACCTCTAATTCTGAACCTTATGGCAGGAGCAACCAGGTTCTGGGCTAAAACGTCCTGTGTTTAGCACAATTCATAATGCCATCAATCTTCACAAGAGTCCCTAAACAGTGCCAATGCAGCAATAATCCACCACAATATTTTACAGTAGCTCTCAGATACTCCTCATTTTATGTTGCTAATTTTTCAACAAACATTTAATTGGATTTGAATTTGATATATGGGTCCGTCTCAGAAACTGGTCTCTCATTTGGGACATTATGGTCAAAAAATAAATTTTCTAATTTTACTTTTTTTTTTGCATTTACCTAACACTCAATGTTTCTTTTGTCATTTTTAATAAGAATAAAGAGAGTATCTTGCTTTATCTGGCCTCCACTGTGGAAAAAATTTTTTTGATTACAATTCAAATGCTTTTGTAAAATTGATTTCCATCTAAAATAACTACATCAAGGCGGCACGGTGGTGTAGTGGTTAGCGCTGTCGCCTCACAGCAAGAAGGTCCTGGTTCGAGCCCCGTGGCCGGCGAGGGCCTTTCTGTGTGGAGTTTGCATGTTCTCCCCGTGCCCGCGTGGGTTTCCTCCGGGTGCTCCGGTTTCCCCCACAGTTCAAAGACATGCAGTTAGGTTAACATGGGGCAACCACGGCCTGAGGTTGGGCTGAAGTGCCCTTGAGCAAGGCACCTAACTCCCAACTGCTCCCCAGGCGCTATAGCATAGCTGCCCACTGCTCTGGGTATGTGTGTGTGCTCATTGCTCACTTGTGTGTGCGCGCATGCGTGTGTTTACTGCTTCAGATGAGTTAAATGCAGAGGATGAATTTCACTTCTTCTTCAGAGCATGTGAGCAAATAGTAAGGACACGGTTCAGACGTACCCCGCCGCCATCTTACCTGTCCTCTGACCCAGATGTTCACAGATGACGTATAACCACATATGCTGTGAAATTAAAACAAGATCAACTGTGACATAGTGCTCACCTTACGTAACCCCCCACTCTCGCTTGTATCAGAATGCAAGCAATCGAAGGAATAGGAGACTTATTATGAAGGTTGACTTCAAGAAATAATGAACCCTGAAACAAGTAAGTAAAGAGCAGTGTCTCTCCCCAGGGATCTCAAACAGCATCCTGAAATAGCATTGTGCTTCTTGAAATAGCGTCAAAATCCACACTATTATGTTTTGTAAATATATTCAGTCGGTAAACGGGAAGTCGATGTGCAACAGACCTGAAAACCGTCTACATGGTATAGAACCCCAAGCTGAAGCTCGGTACCAAATATCAAGTGGTTGTGATTTGTAGTTGCTGACAAACGTGTTACGAAAAATTTTGTAAATCCACCCTATATGTTTCGTAAATACATTCAGTCGGTAAACAAGAAGTCGATGTGCGACAGACCTGAAAACGGTCTACACGGTACAGAACCCCAAGCTGAAGTTTGGTACCAAGTGGCTATGATTTGTGGTTGCTGAGAAAAAGGGTGTTTCGGACAGACGGAGATACGGAAAGTGCCATATAACAGTTGATTTCACAACATTACATTACGGGCAGGGCGGCACGGTGGTGTAGTGGTTAGCGCTGTTGCCTCACAGCAAGGTCCCGGGTTCGAGCCCCGTGGCCGGCGAGGGCCTTTCTGTGCGGAGTTTGCATGTTCTCCCCGTGTCCGTGTGGGTTTCCTCCGGGTGCTCCGGTTTCCCCCACAGTCCAAAGACATGCAGGTTAGGTTAACTGGTGACTCTAAATTGACCGTAGGTGTGAATGTGAGTGTGAATGGTTGTCTGTGTCTATGTGTCAGCCCTGTGATGACCTGGCGACTTGTCCAGGGTGTACCCCGCCTTTCGCCCGTAGTCAGCTGGGATAGGCTCCAGCTTGCCTGCGACCCTGTAGAACAGGATAAAGCAGCTACAGATAATGAGATTAGATCAGATGAGACATTACGGGCATTTTTATCAGACGATCTTACCCAGAGCGACATACAACATACCCAGAGCAGCCTGCGGAGCAGTTGGGGGTTGGGTGCCTTGCTCGAGGGCACTTCAGCCATTCCTGCTGGTCCTGGGAATCAAACCATCAACCTTTTGGTCCCAAAGCTGCTTCTTGAAACATTAGGCCATGGCTTCCCCCATGAAATCAACTCTACATTCCTGAAACCATGATCTGCAATTTTTCTATGATCCTGACTTAATTCTCAGACTTCCAAAACTTTTTTTTTTTTAATGACCACGATTGTACTTAATGGTATTTTTTATGTGGCTTGTGCAAGCCAACAAACATCTGTCTCTTTGTGTTGAAAGCTCTTTGTGACGGATGACAACTTTTTGAAAGCTGACAGAGGTTTGCACTTAATGTGAGAAATGCTTCAGGGATGCTTTGTAGAGGAACTGCAATTACTAGAACTATAAAGTAAGTAAATTCCTGTTTTAGGTGGAAATCTGAATAATTGGTCCATGGTTCAGTACGTGTTATATATGCAAAACAACCATTAATCAACAAGATGTGATCGAACATGGTGTAATCTTAATCCGTGTAGGTGTGCGCATGTGTGTGTGTTTACAGGAAGTCTGACCTGTTTTGATGATGTTGCACAATTCGTACAGCAGGAGTTTGTTGTCTCCGCCCGTGTCCAGCCGCTGCTCCATGTAGCTGTTGAGCTCGTAAACCACGCCTTGCATATTAGTGTCCTGGTACTGCTGGACACAACAGACACACACACAGCATGCAACTAACCAAACGCAAATGTCATGTGCTGCATAAAAGTTCTGTGCGCACCCAAACGCATGTTCGAACTCTGTACGAGTCCTCAGTGAAACCATGTGCCTTGGGTACATTCAGGAATCGCACAACCGCTGATGGAACAGGTCTTGTGCAACAGCAGACCCAGTTTACGGTACTTCCATCCCTTCTGTGAAGGGTTACGGTTAGAGATGAATAGATTTTAGACTTAACCACAGCCACAAGTCTCTCTATTTGCTTGTCTCAACTCATTGTCTCATATCCTCGGTCCTGTCCAGATGTCCCAAAGATTTGGTGTGCCAAGCAGCACTTCAGCTTCAAATCAGAGCACATCAATAAATTATTTTTCTTTCTCTTCATTACAGATGCATTTATAACCATGAGTGATTTGGGCAATGACTGGAAGCACTAAATTGGTAAAGGGGAAGCATGTTTTTTTTTTGGTCCTGCCTCAAACAGGGGTATGTAAACAACATATATATGTGTGTTATTTACCAGCTGGGAGGTCCGTATGGTGAAATACCGTGACTGAGGTCTTGAAAGTACTGACCGAAGCCCTTTGGGCCGAGGTCACGGTATTTCACCATACGGACCGACCTTAAGCTGGTAAATAATGTATTTATTTTTTTCTTTACTAAATTCTAACAGAAAACGAGAGCGCCCGAAAGGGAAAACCGAGCCGAGCCGCCATTTTGAATCCTCATTCACGGCTGTAATGCAAATGGCTTCCTCCTCGGTATACAAGTGCACTTCCATGGCAGGGAAAAAAACTACATTTTGCCGCCTATGTAGTCCCCTATTTATATTTATATTCAGGATTCAGCAATGTTCTTGCTCGGCGTTTTTGCTCGACCAAAGTTATACAGTATTATGACCTTTATATTGCATAAATAAAGCCATTTAGTGAAACTTTGAAGAAGAGATTGTACTGGTTTAAAGTTTTTATCTAACGTAATATTATGTATTAGGATAACATGGTCCAAAATGGGCCTCGTTAACTAATGAGATCAAACTGTTAGCAAGTTAGAGGATTTTAGCTTTCTCCTGAAATGTTTTCTTTTATTTCTTCTTCCTCAGGGTAGTAAAACTCGCTTTCGCTGTGAACGCTGCCGTTATCGCTATCCATGCTGTAAAATTAATGCTATTCTCCTGAAAAATGCTGGCAAAAATTTATAAGATTTTTGATAATCTTATATATAAATCTTATAAAAAAAAAAAGATAAATGTTGACAAAAATTGCTACTATGTTTGTTGTTGTTGTGAACAAGCGAGTCGCCAGAGGTCCGTAACTGGGGTCCATACCGTAGGATACGGACCCGCTTGCCAGCCAATCAGAGCGCAGGATTTGATAGAAACCGGACCGCAAAAAAAAAAATTAACGGTTATTCCACGAAATCGAGTTGTACATGAGCTGATAGCCGATGTAGCCTGGATTTTGAGAAACAGAGCATTTTTATTTTATGCAAATTTGATAAATAAAAGCTTTATACAAAATATAATTTCTGTTTAGAATATAAACAAACTGGCGAAATGACAGTAGCAATTTGTGAAAAATGTGATAATTCTTGGGGGGGGGGGGATGTTCTTACCATCAAATACTTTTATTTTATTCCATATTTTGTGGAATATGAAATATTTTTTTAAAATATTTTTTGGGGTTTTGTTTTCAAGTAGTTTTTATTTCGTCCTTGGTTGGTTCAGCAACATGCACCACCATTTTGTTTCTCTACTCACGGTATACGAGTTGATATCCTAGTAGTAGAGTAGCCAATCAGAGTGCACGATTGCTCATATCCAGTGAATGTGGATTGAATAATGGAAGATGTCCGTTTGATGAAAACATCATTGAAAAAAAATGCATAACAATGAATGAGGGCAGTTCTTCGGTAACCGAATTACATTCACAGCAAAACGTGGTAACTTTTTTTAGTTGCAATACTCAAGATAAATGTTATTAAATAAAAATTTCACACACTAAAAACGATACGTTCTTACCATCAAATACTTTTATTTTATTCCATATTTTGTTGCTTTTTAAAAAAGCATTTTTGGGGGTTTTGTTGACCCTTAAAAAAAAAAAAAGCATAGAAAAATTGGCTGTGTTTAACTCTGAACGCAAAATCTTATGAGGAAAGAAAAGTGAGTAACAGAATTACGTCAGAAAGAAAAAAACAAAACCTGAAGTTTCATTTCTTAAAATTCAAACCGAGATTTCTCGGAAGTGACATTGCAATAATTGTGGTGATGATTTTTAAATATAGTTTTCAGTACATTTTGCCTTGGATTCCATACTGTTGCAATATCACTGCGCTGACAAGTCAAGGCACGCTTAATAATTACGTAATTTTGGCGCCTCTGCTGAAGAATCGTCCCTAAACAACATTTAAAAAAAAAAAAAAAAAAAAAAAAGAGAGAGAGACTGGTTTGTGGCAGAAGTCTTTGTGCGTCTCACCTCAAAAACTTTACATTCCAATTTGTCAAAACTGCGACTTTCCATTAAAAATCCATATATTGCAACAATCTAATTTTTGGACGGTAACAATACATCATACTTGTACACCTCAAACCAGGACAAAAGCTTCATTGACCTCAAACAGATGCTTTCCCAGAGCGCTCGCTCTGAAAACCAGGCATGACGTTAACTGTAATAGTTCCCGTTCCTCGTCTCATTCGAAACGTCCTGACTACCGTATACGACGGCCAACAATAATCAAACTATATAAGCCGCTGTACCAAGTGGCATTACCGTAAACTACTGTAAACGACTGGAAACTAAGCCTAGTAAATCACAAATGGTGTGCTGTTTAGCTTCTAAAGACGCCTCCAGAAATGCACATGCTCACACACACCCACAACATGTAATCATAAGTACAGTTAAGCAATAAGGGAGTGAGAATAAAATACACTGTGGCTGGGCTGGCATTTATGTGGGTTTTAGCTCTGGGTGAACTTTCGCAAAAAAGGGCTAAAAACACCAGGCATGCACAGTAAAACTATTTAAAAAGAAGTCACCTCACTTACCCTGCTCACTTCTTTAGTTGAAGGCTCATCTGTGTGGAGACAAAACAAAAAACATGCCACCTTTTTCATTCAATTGGACATGCTACAAGTATTGCATTTTATATTCCCATTGGTATTGTATGGTTTCTCCTAAAACCGACCTTCCAGTATATCCTTGACTTGCAAGTGACGTCAAAGCCAGTTAGAAACCCGGATGTCGGCCATGTTGGAGGATATAGTGATATTCCATACAAAACACTACAGTCATGCGTGCACAACTCTCTTTGTTTTTCCACTGCTTTAAGCGTTCTTTTAGCTATGCCATCTCTTTGTGCTGTATATAATTGTGGTCACAACAGTACTCGTGATCGTGGCACGTTCCGATTTTTTAGAATTCCGTCCCTGATTCGGAAAGAGTGCGAGGAAACTCTTGAGGCTTAGTACGGACAGGAGCCAAACACGGCTAAACAACATCAGCAGGGCTGATCAGGGCTCGACATTAAGGCCTGGTCCCACTGCACTTACGGATGCAAAGAGGATGTAAAACGAAAAAAAATCTTTGCCATCCGTTGGAAAACGCTATGCATCCGTTGTGTACTCATTGCATATGTGCTTCATACGCTCTATCCATCGAGCATCCGTCCACTGTGATTTCATCCGCGCAAAAAGTTTTGAGCTGCACAAAACTTTTAGAACGGATGAACCTTCTGCCGTGTACGATGTAAATCCGCGACATATACGAGCAACAAACGTTCTATGTCCGTTATCATCCGTTAAACGTCTGCTGTATCCTCTCTGCATCCTCTGGGCATCCTCGCAACTCGCATCCGCTGCAGCTGAAAACGGAAAGAGGGAGGAAAGATAAGGGACATGAAACGTCTATGCATCGTTAGTAGCACGGAAATAGAAAGGATGCAAGCGTATGCATCTCGTATATAAAGTATTCAAAACGGACAAAGCGTTTATATCTGGGATGTATCTCGTATATTTAGGATGTCTGGAGTATGTCTAGAGTATGTAGAAGGACACCTAGCGGACAATCGATATTTTGTATAAAAAGGGGGAGAAAATGAGAGATGTATCAATGTAGCCTTCTTCAAAAACGAGATGTAGTAGAGATGTATCGATGTAGCCGCCAGCACGTCTTTCCGCTTTATGCTGACGGCGTGCGTGCTGCATCCCTTTATATCCGCGGAGCAGACGCAATTCATACCCCCCGCATGCGCAGTGAACGGTCTGCATCCGATATACATCTGCGCAACATCCCTTTTGTTTCCGTTAGGCGTACGCGATGCATCCCCTTCATCCGCTATGCATCCGCTCTTTCTGCTATGCGTCCGCTTCTCAGTTATCACCGGTAACCCCTTCGGAGCTGTCATCCACTTCCATCCGCTTTCACCCGCTAGGCTTCCTATGAACATGCGTTTAACATCCCCGCTATATACTACCCACGTCCGTTCTTTTCCGTTCTGTTTTCGCCAATTTTCGCCAATTTTGTCCATTTCTGGAGCGGATGAAAACGGATAGAGCCACCCCCGAAATTTTGCTCGTCCACTGTGTCCTTTTTGCATACGTTTTGTGTCCATCGGCCAGTGGGACCGGGCCTTTAACTTTTAAGCAAGTGGAGGCTAATTTCCACTTGCCCCTCCAATATTATCACTTTTCCCCCTATTTTGCGAGTACTACTTTTTTTTTTAATATAAAGAAAACCATAGAATTAGTTGTGAATTGCAACATAAAATGAAGATCACACATTGAGTTGAAGTTTGGTTATTGGTTACTTTTTTTTACTTGTAACGGACAATAACAATTTCATCCAAAACAGTTTTTCCTGCCTTAGTTGATTTATTTCCATTTCACATGCATGCAGCTGTTGTAAAGTTCAGTGTGTTTGTCAATCAATCAATCAATCAATCAATCAATCAATCAATCAATCAATCAATCAATCAAATTTTATTTATATAGCCCTTTACAATAACCAAAAGGTACCCAAAGTGCTTTACATCAAAGCCATAAAACAGAACACCAAAACACATAAAAACACAGGTTTTGACTGCGGAAGGTGCCACCATGCTGCAGATTACCAAAAGCCTTTCAGAAGTACATGAAATAAAACAGACGAAACGAAGCACCGCTCAAAAACAAGACTCCCCTAGTCAGGATTGTATGCCAATCTAAAAAAGTAGGTCTTCAACTTTGATTTAAAAAGGCCGGGATCAATAGCGGTGCGAATGTCGGGGGGCAGATTGTTCCACAGTCTGGGAGCAGCGACAGCAAAAGAACGATCACCCCACTGTTTATATCTCGACCTTGGAACTTCTAACAGAAGCTGACCCGAAGAACGCAGGGCCCTACCATGATCACGAACAGTTAAAATCTCAGACAAGTAAGAGGGAGCCAGGCCATTGATGGCATTAAAAACAAACAACAGAAGTTTAAAATCAATTCTAAAACGGACTGGAAGCCAATGGAGTGACGACAACACAGGAGTAATGTGTTCACGTCTAGACGTGCTTGTTAAAAATCGGGCCGCGGCGTTCTGTACAAGTTGAAGATGTAAAATTGAAGACTGGCTGAGGCCAACATACAGGGCGTTACAATAGTCCAGTCTCGAACTGATAAATGCATGAATTGCCTTCTCGAGATCCTGCCGACTGAGAAACGGCTTCGCTTTGGCCAAGAGACGAAGTTGAAAAAAGCTCGTTCTAACAACAGAACTAATCTGTTTATCAAATTTAAGCCCACTGTCAAACGTTACCCCAAGATTTTGTACAAATGGTTTAACAGGGTTTCCCCAGGTTTGACCACCATAAATTTAAGACTTTTTTAAGACCTTTTTAAGACCACTTAAATGAGAATTAAGACCTACATCGCACCCGTTATGCGGTCGTAGAACACCAGATCAAATTCCCAATAATGACAAATGTTTCAAGTAAAAATACTTTTATTATAAAAGTTATATACTTAAAAGTCATTATGTGCATTGCTTGTCGAATCTTCACATTCAAGACAAAAAAACAAGTCTAAACCTGGAAGAAAGGAGCACAACGTAGGGTCCACGTCATGGCCTTAAAGGTACACAAAAATGCAATAGGCATACCAACACATTAATGCCAAAGGTGTGCACTCACCAGTCAAAACGCCAAACTGAGGGCCTCACTCGAGGCCTAAAGAACCGTCTCTGAACTAATTATGACCGTGCACCCAGAGATGATACTTAAAATAAAAAAGTGATGTGGGTGTATTTTTTTTAAATAAAATATCAAAACATTCACAACACTCTAAACAGACAAACTCTTTGTCTTAGTTTCCCAGCACTTGCTTCAACCATTTTACATTTTGTACCCTTGTAAACGAGGGAGGGAGAGAGATACAGAGGGGCATAGACAGATAAGAGACGAGGGGATAGATGGGAAGATAGATAGAGATAGAAAAGAGGTAAGCCTAAAGTCTCTTAAAGGTGCACAAAAATGCAATTGGCGTACCAATACATTGGTACAATGGTGTGCACTCACCAGTCAAAAAGCCAAACTGAGGGCCCAACTCAACTCGAGGCCTAAAGAACTGTCTCTAAACTAATTACATGCACCCAGAGATGATAAACAGACAAACTCTTTGTCTTAGTTTCCCAGCATTCAACTTGCTTCAACCATTTTACATTTTGAAGAATAAAAAGAAATGTAAATACTCCTAGTAAACAAGGGAGGGAGGGAAGACATAGATGTGGAGGTGGATAGATAAGAGACACAATGAGATAAATAGATAGATAGGAAAGAGGTATACAGATGGATAAGAGATTGATAGGAGAGAGCGATAGACAATATAGATAGATAACACAGAGTGGTAGACAGACATAAGAGATAGATAGGAGAGAGGAGAGGAAAGATAAAAAGATATAGATAGAATAGTGAGATATATAGATGGATAGGACAGACAGAGTGGTAGACAGTTAAGAGAGAGAGAGACAGACCGACAGATAGATAGGAGATAGACAGATATATGAGAGAGAGAGTAAGAGAGAGAGACAGATAGATAGGAGAGTGGTCCATTTGTTTACTTTCCGTCGTCTTGTTTAGACTTTCGTCGAACATTACGACGAATCCACCACTTGCCTCGTTAACGTCTTTGACCAACTCCTTCGTTATATAAGGAGCAAGACCGAATTTTGTTATGTAAGACGTTTTGTTTTTTCCACAGGAGAATGTTGTAGCGACTTCCGAGTCTGGGAACACAGCCTTAAAGAGTTCGCTTATGCCTTCATTCGAGCTGTACGAGTGGTGTTCCATAATTGTTTTTAAAATCCGGAGCACCTCTGCCCGAAGTGTCGGGGTTCCACCGACGCCCATCATGCCACTGCTCGGCCCTTGTGTTGTTGCTAGCCTTGCCGATGATGTCTGGCTTGGCTGATGCTGCTGACGTTCGACAGTGGTGCGAGTGCCAACTCCAGGTGCATTCGGAGATGGAACCGTGCAGAACTGAGCGATGGGCTGGTGGTGGTGGAGGGCAGATGCAATGTGCTTTGAGCTCTTCATGTGAGACTCTAAAGCGAAATGACCTATAGTGGACAACTTGAAGGTCTTTCGACAAACACAGCATCTTGCTTCAACGTCACTTCCAGGAACCTCCCTCACCCAATCACGATATCTTTCATCTGAAAGCCACTGCTGATTAAAACGACACTTCCCCGTGCTGCGATTCGCGGAGTCTCCTCTCCACCACGGACTCCGATGACTGCGCCGGTGCGAAAATGTATCAATATTGTTTCTTTCTTTGCGCATACTCCAAGAAATTCACTGATGTTACGCAAAACCCACGTTTTCACATTGTAGAATAGTATGAGTAAATTTAAGACCTTTGTTTAAAAAATTAAGACTTGGGCAAAGCAATTTAAGACTTTTTAAGGCCTTAATTTTGGAATATTAAATTTAAGACTTTTAAGACCCCGCGGCTACCATGTTTAAAAAAGGGGGCCGGAGTACCAAAATTTGTTGTAAAAACATTTGACGTGGGTGACGTGCCAAATAAAATACATTCTGTTTTGCTGTCGTTCAAATGCAAAAAGTTCCGTGCCAGCCACTGCTTTACATCAGTAATACAATCCAGTAACTTAGTAAGCACCATATTTTCATTGGGTCTTATGGGCAAATATATCTGCAAATCATCAGCATAAAAATGAAAAGACAGATTGTGTTTTTTTATAATTGATCCCAGAGGTAACATGTACAAAGTTTGTGTAGCACTCTCTCAGAATGTAGGTTCATTACTCAATGTAGAAATCATAAAATAGAAATCTATAATCAAGTTTGTATGAAGGAAACAATCGGGTGCCAAGACTTTTGAACAGTACTGTGTTTCAGAATATTTATATATCTTTTTTTGTCATCATCCACCTCTAGGTTTAAAAAAAAACAAAACAAAAAAAACCCCGTGCTGTGTCATGATAGACACGATAATGTTTGAGTTTAAAATTGTTTATGTGAAAGCTGAGGGTGTTTTATACAGATCTGGCAACCTGTAACTGAATCAATGCAGCTGGTCTGTCATGAAGCAGTGTTTGTTTTTTTTAATAAACCTTGAGGTGGATGATATAACCTAGGGCTGCTCGATATTGGAAAAAATCAATATCACGATTTTTTCAGTAAATATCGATATCGCGATTTTTAAAACGATATTTATACACCTTTTTTTAAAGCCCTGATCATCAACACCTGAGGCACCGGGCCACATTTTTATAGTACAGGCCTCATAGGCTACCTGTCAACCCTTCCCGTTGTACCCTGAAACGCCTTTTACTTAAACTATTTACTGTGCAAGCGCGTACTTTGCATAGGTCCTATAGCCTGCACAAGGCTCACGTTCTCCTCACTCAACATTTCCGATCACAGAGGATGGAGCTAGCGCTGGTATTACCAGTGATTACTGCGTAACGTCCACACTGGCTCATAGCCAGCCAAGGATAAAATCTCTCTCTCACACACACACACACACACTACAACGTAAGCTTGTGTGTTGTTAAGACACCAACATTAAAACACGCACACACACGGACTGGCCATTGGGAGTAGCGGGAGTTTGTGGGCCGGCGGAGAAAAAAAAAAAAAAAAAGTTGCGCGCTGGCCTTTAATATGATAAGCAATGTTAACGGTTTCTTTAAGAAACCGTTAACATTGCTTATCATATTAAAGGCCAGCGCGCAACTGTAATAAACAATGTTAACAGTTTCTTAAAGAAACTTAACATTGCTTATCATATTAAAGGCCAGCGCGCAACTGTTTTGTTTTTTTCTCCGCCGGCCCACACTGAACCACCGGCAAAACTCCCGCTACTCCCGATGGCCAGTCCGTGTGTGAACACGCACAATATAGAGACAAGTCCTTAAGAATTAACATGCATGAAAATAGCTCAGCGGCATGTAAACATTCCCTGAAAGTGTAGGTGGCACTGCGGCTAGATGCTACGTGAAATGGCACAAGGCAAACACCATGCTTCGCTCAGTCAACAGACAAAATCCACGAACCCAGTAGTCCTCCTACTACTGTGGGTTAGTGTTCTGTGGCCAAAAACACCCTACGCACAGTCATTCCAAAACATCCCCACTAGTTGCAGGTTATGTCTCAAATACAGATATGCGTTGTGGATTAAGCGATCTATTTTCAAGCATCAGGCTTCTCTTCCTTCATCTTCCAAATGTGGACTCCGCTATCTTTTTGGCATGTCAGCATTGAAATACCATTTGCAGAGATATTTCACTCGAAAAGTAAAAGCAACACATGATTAGGGCTACATGATTAGCAGGGGGACACCGTTTTAAGCGCACGGAATTTTAAAAACAATGTAATTACATCTGAGTCCGTCTACATCGCGCAATAAACCCGTCCTTAGCAGAACCTACTTCAAAGCATGATGCTAGCTGCAGATGCACAAGTCAAAATCAAATGAACCCAAGTAAACATGCCGCGGCGGGCAACATTAATAACCAAATTGCCTTACCTTAAAACGCTGCCTTGACCACAGGACGACTCGCAGTTATTCCACTTAAATCCACACGGTTTAACACATCTAACACAGCTAGCAAGCTGGATATGTGCTAATATTGTTGTGCTTGTTTTCTTCCGTAGATGCCATTTTTACATTACCCAGTCCCACATCCAAAAATATGACGTAAATATGTTAATTGTATTATTATAACTATTAGCAAGCAAATCAAACAACATATTAAGAAATCAATATATCAAATCACCCGACACGTATGAAAACAGAAGAATTGATTTTTTACTGTTGCGGAGATATCGCGGGAGTAGAATGGATGACGTATGCAAGGCTACGGTGTGCCTTAGGGGACAGAACGGTTCGTTTTACCTTACTGTCACGTCAATGTTATTGTTGTTTTATTGCCATTGTAGAAATATTGTGCACGTCCCTTTCGACAAATGACAAAAAATCGTTTCATATCGATATTATGAATTTTGATATCGTTTGACACCAATATCGATATCGCGATAAAAATACGATATATTGCACAGCTCTAATATAACCCCAAAAAAAGGATATATAAATATTTTGCACTGGACTGTGTTCCTCTGATAACAGAAACAGAGCTCCAGGTCTCTCTGCTCTTAATCTGTTCTATTCTTTCAGGATTTATCACGCATGTCGCTCCTTGTCAAGTTTTCTATGCCCGAGTTGTTTGAAACCAATTTGGGTTTTCTGTGTCGAATAAGGAAGCGGCTTTACCTGGAAAAAAAATCAAACACTTTCATGAAGGTGCCAACTCGAAGGTGAAAAAAAGCAGACCCCCCCAGATTCTTAAGCAAACTCTTCCATCCTCACTTCCGACTTTCTGTTTTTGTAAAATACATTTTAAATACAATCATGAATTTATCTGGAGTTTTCAGGCTTCGCTCCTCTCCTCGTATTCTTTAACCACTCATTTCCTCGTTGTTCTTGAAGCATTTGCTTCTATTTGTTAACATTTTTCTTGATAGCGGGGAGACGGTAGTGCCTTTCATCTATTTCTCTGTTTGAACAAGCAAAAACAGCGCAAAAATTAACCATATTGAAGGCAGATTAAGCCTTGCTTTCATGAAAGACGGTGTCTGTCTGACCCCAGCTGTAATTATCACGTGATGCGTGACATCATGCACAAGGGGTCTATAAACAGTACGCGTACCATACTATAACAGCGGGGGGATATAAAATAACTTGTAAAGCAGTAAATGAAACCGAGACTAAGAAAACAGCCAAGACATAATGGTAGACATGTAGTGAGGGACGCTTTTAGGACCTGAAATAAAAGATCAAAAAGCCTAATTTTTGTGGTGCTAGTTCATAATATATGCTCATTCCAACTTGCCCAGTCGGGCATGTCGGGGATATATCCCACTCGCCCGAATGCATGTTTCACTTACCCCGGGCAATCGGGCAGTCCTTAATGTCGAGCCCTGATGATGATTTAACCGAGGCTAAAACCAAAACAGCTCGTGTTTGCAGTAATCATTTTATTTCAGGCGAGATTCAAAAGCTCTCTCAGGGCCCGTCCACACGAGTACGCGGCCTCACCCAATACGCTATCGTTTTGAAAAAAATCTCCGTAAACACGGCGTCGTTTCCTGAAATATCTGCGTCCACACGGATTCACTGGAAACGACCCAAAACACTGTAGTACATATGCCAGGCCTGTATGTGGCGCTGTGATGCCGCCACACCAATACACTAAAACCGGAAGAGAAGCCATGGAGCATACGTATAAAGGTCACGTGTTGTTTACAAACAATGTTGTTCTCCATGTTCTTTTGTTGCTCCTCGCAGTAATATAAAAGCAGAAGGTTTTGTTGTAGCAGCTGTAATAGACTGAGTTGTTTCTGCAGTACGAGCACAAGCCTGTAGTCCGCCATTGTTGTTGTTATGACGCGTCTAGCGGCAGCAGCGGCTGAGGTTAAAGGTTAGAGAGGCGGGGCTTATATGTCATCGTTTCTGAAAAAAATCCGCATTCGCTGTCCAGACGACTCCGGGCTATCCGGCGTTTTAGGATTTTCCCACTCTGGGACCCGTTTTCAAAAAATACCGGTTTCACACCTTGAAAAAGCCAGATCCGTCTGGACGCGAGGCCGAAACGATAAAGTATTTATGCAGATTCGACAAAAACGTACTCGTGTGGACGGGCCCTCAATATCATCATGGAAGAATTTCATTTCGTGTTGCTAGAATGTTGCTATAAAATGAGCGTTCTGTTGTCGTAGTTATAATTTTAACATGTGTATTACCATTTCACTTCTAGAAGCGCCAGCAAAATTATACGATAGAAACAATCCAGACTGGGCACCCACTCAGAAAATGGGCTATGTTTCATCCAAGGTCAGACTCGATTCTTCGGCAGCTGAACGACTCAAAAGAGGAGGAAGACCGCTGAATTAGCGGAAGCTACACGTGGAGTTCCAAGTCACCATGGCTGAAGCTGAAAAATTAATATCAGGTCAGCTAATTTTGACTGAAACAAAGTACTATTATTTTGAAACTTCCATAAAGTTAAGATTTCCAAACTGATCTCTAGCTTCTTTGAAACAGATCAGTCCGATGTTGGTGAATCATCTGTTGTTTACACACAGAAGTAAACTAAATGCAAAACAAGCCCTAACTTACCTTTGCAAATACAACTGCTTTATCATCACGGACTGGTTTAATTAACAAGGCATTTTCCCATCCAGAGACAACTTAGTTATAGGCTTCCACAGACTTCGAAGCCTTCACTGGAGATTTGTCGACCTACGAAGTCTGCCAAACCAGACAGAACGCGATATCTGGGTACTCGATGGTCGGTAGAAGCGTCTTATCTACAGAAAAATTTGACTTTTTTAAAATAATATGGGTCAGAACCAGGGCTTTGAACCGGTTCAAGGAACGAAAACGAAAACCGGGAACTTTTTCTATTTCACATGGAACAGAAACGAAATCAGAAACTTTATTATTTTTTATGTTCCGGAACAGAAACGCTTATTAAAAATAATGGTAACCGGTTAATACCGGTTTTTATTTCGTTCCTCAAAGTTTCTGTAGCCTACAAATAGTCATTCTTCTCCTGCGCAAGTTTCTATGACCCGCTGGGGTTCACTTCCTGTGTGACGTTCGCTGACTGAATGGAGAGAGCGGGAAGGTGGACTGCTAGTGAGTAAGTGCATTACTGAGTGTCTGAGCAAAGAAGAGCCTGAACGATGCAACCTCCCTATTGGCTGTTTGTAAAAATGTATCAGTTGTTGCCCTTCCCACGGGAATCATCGCGGGCTCGAGAGCCGAGACCTGACGAGTTAGTTCGTTGGTAGCAGAACAAAATGTCTGGACACAAATCGGGTTTTCAGAAAAGGAAAGAAAATAAACGGAGGGTTGAAAATACAAAAAAGGAGGCAGAAAATGCAAAACGAGTTTTAAGGTAGGACAAATGGTTACTTTTCAGAGGCGGCTCGCCGTGGCTGCCTGCAGGCTTATTTATTATAGCCCATTTAGTTAAAATAGTTGATATAAAATGTTTATAGTTATAGTTATGTGATGGTTGTCCTGATTTAGACTGGTGTTTTTTTTTTTTTTTGGGGGGGGGGGGGGGTGTTGCGCGATGTTGCACCCGGGTCCAGATTAGGGCAGAACCGGCCCTGGCTACATTTCAGCTATAGTTTGTTATGTATGTATGTACTTGCATAGATGTGTACTTCCAATATGGCGCCTAACAAACTCTCGCGGCGCGGTGACGTCATGCGGTAGCCCTCTATAGGGCCTGACTAGCCTTTGGTAACACACTAAACGAATTATCTTTCATTTTTGGCACTTTTTCTGTTTGTGTAGATGGGAAGACATACTGAGAATCCAAATCGCCAACATTTGAAATAATAATTGTTTTGAATTATTTTTTGTCTTATTTAATGAAGGCTGTAATAGAATTAGCTTACATTTGGCTTAAGCTGGATGAGACAGAGACATCATTTTATAGCCATTTGTTAAACAGCTGACAGGGAACGTAATTAACCGTTCCGGGAACGAAATTTTTTTGTTCTAACCGGTTCGGGAACGTCTATTTAATGGTGGAACCCAAAACCGGAAACGTTAAAATTCCGTTTCTGTTCGGAACGAACCAATAGGAAAAAAATTCCGGTTCAAAGCCCTGGTCAGAACAACACATATCTATCCTCTCTTTGTATCGACTCTTCGCTTGACCGTTCAAATCGTGGTAATGCTCAGAAAATTCAGCATTGTTTACAGACGCTTTCAGCGGCTGCCGTCCTAGTTGCTTTGTATATCCACCATCATGGCGGACGCTCATGACGTAGCACATTTTGATCACGTGGTTGCAAGTCAAGGACTGTTGATTATTCGGGAGATAAATCACAGTTCCATAGTGAGAGTACCAGAATGAGATAGGGTTAGTCTCGGCAGACCTTTTGGTGTCCCTACAGTAGGGATGTGACTGATTATGAAGACATTTTTGGAATGAACAGATACAAAGAAAAGATTTTTTTTTTTGGAAGGAAAATTTCAAAGGTTATGAGGTTGATCCCAGAGGTGTGCACTGGGGCTGGTATCCTGTGGGACGTAGCAAACAAGTTGTATAAGCAAGAAAGAGGTTTCTAACTACTGGGCATACAATGTTCATGAACTCATCCTTAGTAAATGCCTGGTCAGGGTTGAAGTGGTTTAAATTATGCTGCTAGTTTGTTTATATTTTGGGAATATAAAGCATCCAGTGTATACCTCAGCTTGAAAATATTTCGCTCACTAAACAGTAGAGGTGTGACGATTAATCGGTCCCTGATCTATCGATCCATTTCGATCCGCGATTCAAAAATTGATTAAAATTTAATGAATCACGATTCATTGATGATTCGCCAACAATACCCAAATTCATCCTGATAACCCTAGATGTATAAATTGACAAACTGCATAGTTTTTATCTCATCTCATCTCATTATCTGTAGCCACTTTATCCTGTTCTACAGGGTCGCAGGCAAGCTGGAGCCTATCCCAGCTGACTACGGGCGAAAGGCGGGGTACACCCTGGACAAGTCGCCAGGTCATCACAGGGCTGACACATAGACACAGACAACCATTCACACCTACGGTCAATTTAGAGTCACCAGTTAACCTAACCTGCATGTCTTTGGACTGTGGGGGAAACCGGAGCACCCGGAGGAAACCCACGCGGACACGGGGAGAACATGCAAACTCCACACAGAAAGGCCCTCGCCGGCCACGGGGCTCGAACCCGGACCTTCTTGCTGTGAGGCGACAGCGCTAACCACTACGCCACCGTGCCGCCCAGCATAATTTTAATATTAAAAATTAAATTCGGTATCTGGAGCTGTACGTGGCCGCAGCCATGTTTGTGGCTGCTATAGCAATCTCGCGAGATCTCGCATTGCTTTGCGAACAACATGGCGGACGACTCGGAATTCCTGAAGCCACCAGCTTTTAAAAGCCCAGTTTGGCGTCATTTCTTACTGTCCTGTGGCAGAAAACGAGTGTTGTGTAAGCTGTGCGAGTCCAAGTTTCCTCATCATGGCAATAAATTATTGCCATCTCAGAACTTCTTGGATCTCGGTGCCTTATGTACTCTCTGGACAATGACTGTTGTCTCAAGAGGTGGGATTCACTTTAACACAAGTGACTGAATGTATCACAGTTGAGTCATTTTTGGCACATTTTAAAACTGCAAAACACTAAGAAACCAAAAAAAAAAGCAATGAAAACTTCATGATTTTGTCTCAATCTTTTAAAACACAGGAATACATAGTTATTTTCAAAGTCTATAGGGGTGTTCACACGGCACATATTTGCATCGAAGCTGCACCGATGTATTTTGTTGCGATATATCTTACACCGGTGTAAATTTTGTGGAGCGTTCACACGTCACAACCCTGCTTACTAGAGAGAAGCGTGTTAGCACCGGTGCAGCCCCACTTGCGTTCACACGGCAGTTTTTGCGACCGTGCTATACGATAGTAATAATGCGGAAATGAAATATACGCATGCGTGAAAATGTACTTCCTTTTCCCGGTTGTCATGGCATCACCAAGCGCCGGGAAAACAACGTGGATGAAGACACCAGTGTTGCCAGATACTGCTGACGTTTTCCAGCCCAAAATATGTTCAAATCCGCCAAAATGCACTTAAAACCGCCCAATCTGGCAACACTGGAAGACATGCAGCTCTGTTGTTGTTGATATTCGCCATTTTGCAAGCGCAAAATACCAGGATGCAAATTATGCAATGCCCGTATGTAATCAACTCTCCTCACGCGTAGCGAGTCTACCCCTGTAGCGTTCAGACGTCCCATTTTATATCGGTGCTGCCCCGCAAACTAGCATTTACTCCGGAGTAAATTTCTTAAACCACCTCCCGAGCAGGGTTAGATTTGCACCGGTTTAAGCAGCTTTCAGGGGCTACACCGGGATAACTTTGCACCGTGTGAACGCTCTACCGGGGCGGCCCCGGCGCTACACCGGAGTAAAAGTTGCCGTGTGAACACCCCTAATGAGTGACTGGAATGAGTAATTGTTTGTTTTTTATTGCTCTGCATTTCTAGACTGACAGTTAATAGAATATTGACAGTGATTTGCATCAGTTATAAACCCGAGGACGACAAAAAAAAAAAAGTGAATCGTGATTCGGATTGACTCATAACTTCAAAATCGTGATTCGAATCGAATCGTCGCACTTCTACTAAACAGACAGATAGTTACATTGCACCTGGTCAGACGGACAGAACAACAGACAGACGAATGTATACAAAGTGTGTGTGATTTGTGAATTTGAACACAAGCTGCTCAAAGCGTCATTATTTTTTTTTTCCACCTCATCATCAGCCAGGCATTTGAGCAGAACCTTCTCGTCCAATGAAAGGCAGCTACTGAATCAAGACCCAGAGGAAGAAAGCACTTTTCATGGCACGAGGTGGACAGATGTGGGCCTGAAAACAAGACGCATAAGGCTCCTCTCTACTCTGAGGTAATGTGATTTAGTGTACATTAGTGGCTGCCATGGCAGACGCATCTCAGTCACTGCGTCATTAAGCAACATGTGACCCAACATGTGACGAGTCCTTTCAGGGACAGAAGGCACTCTCAGCAAAATGGAAATACAACGGACAGAGAAAGTGTCGAGAAGACTGTTTAGTGGCAGTGCGCGAATGTTTTACATTATAACCACACATAGTGAGGAAAAAAAAAACAAAACACACTACAGGGTCATTTAAAATACTATAAAGAACATGTTAAAATGAGGTGAGGAAAATTTATATTTAAAAAATGTACACCCGGTCTCTCTCTCTGGTGCTGTTAGCAAGAATGCTGGAAAATCGGTCCTCGATCATCTGAAATATGACGCAGAAAGCATGTCTCAGCCTGATCCCCGCGCTCACACTCGCGAGCAACAGACAACAAGCGGCAGGTCATTGTCTATGCAGGTGCACAACCTGGAGCTGGGATTCGAATCAGAAGGGGTGTTCACACGGCAACTTTTACTCCGGTGTAGCGCCGGGGCTGCCCCGGTAGAGCGTTCACATGGTACAAAGTTATCCCGGTGTAGCCCCTGAAAGCTGCTTAAACCGGTGCAAATCTAACCCTGCTCGGGAGGTGGTTTAAGAAATTTACTCCGGAGTAAATGCTAGTTTGCGGGGCAGCACCGATATAAAATGGGACGTCTGAACGCTACAGGGGTAGACTCGCTACGCGTGAGGAGAGTTGATTACATACGGGCATTGCATAATTTGCATCCTGGTATTTTGTGCTTCCAAAATGGCGAATATCAACAACAACAGAGCTGCGTGTCTTCCAGTGTTGCCAGATTGGGCGGTTTTAAGTGCATTTTGGCGGATTTGAACATATTTTGGGCTGGAAAACGTCAGCAGTATCTGGCAACACTGGTGTCTTCATCCACGTTGTTTTCCCGGCGCTTGGTGATGCCATGACAACCGGGAAAAGGAAGTACATTTTCACGCATGCGCATATTTCATTTCCGCATTATTACTATCGTATAGCACGGTCGCAAAAACTGCCGTGTGAACGCAAGTGGGGCTGCACCGGTGCTAACACGCTTCTCTCTAGTAAGCAGGTTTGTGACGTGTGAACGCTCCACAGAATTTACACCGGTGTAAGATATATCGCAACAAAATACATCGGTGCAGCTTCGATGCAAATATGTGCCGTGTGAACACCCCTAGAGTGACGTTTCGATGGACATCTCGGTTCCGTGCAAGCGCCTGGCTCCGCTGTGTTCCTCAGACACATCCTATATCTGCTGTCTCAAGAAACCTCTACTCTTCTGTAGGAGATGGTGTGATACCACGTTTCCTTTTCCAATTCTGATACTGAAACCTGGAGTATAAGCCCGTATCGATACTCTTCCAATTTTTCTCTTTAAAAAAATACCAAGCTTTAAAGTAATTTTTACTGAAGCACTTAAAAACAAGAGTGCTCCGAGAGCACAATATGCCCCACTGGTAACTCGGCCAGAACTCTGGTAAAATGTGGCCGAATTGAATGAAATTGCAATATGTGTATTACCGACGTATAACAAAGAACCCTGCCAAGGTTTGTGAAATTCCTCCAAAAATTGCGAGAGTAGTTGATTTCAGAATGCGAGTACGCTTTCCGGGACGGACGGACGGACATCGCCATGACATAATCCTCCTTCGGGCCTTTCGGCCAGTGGGGGATAAACATTGTGAGGGAAGTTGATTTGAGAAAGCAAGCACACCTTGATGAAATTGCCAAAGTGCAAGTTTGTTAATAATCAAAGGCATAACTCTGGGAAAATTACCTAAATTAAACGAAATTCCAATATGCGTATAATTGTCATATAACAAGGCCTTTTACCAGGTATGGTGAAATTCCTCCAAAACTTGTGGGAAGAGTTGATTTCAGAAGGCGAGTACCCTTCCTGGGATGAACGGATGGACATCGCCACAACATAATCCCTCTTTGGGGCTTTCAGCCAGCGGAGGGTAAAAATACAGGAACAATACACAGCTAAAAACAAAACCGCACCCCCCCCCCCCCCCCCCCCCCACACACACACTTGCTTACATCACAAATTTAATAAATATGAGAAAACATTTTCCATTGTTATCCAACTGCAATCTTTTCCATTTGTTTCAGGATAGAAGGAAATTCATTTGTTTTTCCTTAAAATATTTGAGCCATTTATTATTATTTTTTTTTTTAAACTGGTATAGGCCTGATGCTGATCCTGGGTGTCGGATCAGGGCGTCATCATCTACTCTTATAACTTCAGTTTCTACCTGCATTCAAATCATCACTGGACTGGAATCAGTAAACTAACTAAATAAATAAATCCTGCAAAGTCCCAAATCAAACAATGGAACACAGTTATGCATAATCAATTTTTAAAAAGATTTGCTGCTTCATGGGGAAATTAACATGATGCAGCAGGATGACCGCAAGAATACCAAAGTAGGAAATAAATACACAAACAACAAATATTGCACACAAGGGCATGCAGTTTGGCTATTAGCATGTCATATTTCATCTCTCTCTCTAGCCGCTTTATCCTGTTCTACAGGGTCGCATCCCAGCTGACTACGGGCGAAAGGCGGGGTACACCCTGGACAAGTCGCCAGGTCATCACAGGGCTGACACATAGACACAGACAACCATTCACACTCACATTCACACCTACGCTCAATTTAGAGTCACCAGTTAACCTAACCTGCATGTCTTTGGACTGTGGGGGAAACCGGAGCACCCGGAGGAAACCCACGCGGACACGGGGAGAACATGCAAACTCCACACAGAAAGGCCTTCGCCGGCCACGGGGCTCGAACCCAGGACCTTCTTGCTGTGAGGCGACAGCGCTAACCACTACACCACCGTGCTGCCCGCATGTCATATTAAAAATAAATAAATAAATAAAAATAAACAGCACACACCACAAAGTCGGATTTGCATCGAGTCTTTCTCTCTTGCACTATTTAAAAGGAGAACTGAAGTCATTTTTAAACTTGCTTTATTTTTTAATTAATGTGCAGGCCTAGAAATTCATATATTTTTTTCACCAGCCAGCCGGACTAGTTCCCTTCCAAAGTAACTCGCCAAACAGAAAATCAACTCGCCAAAATTTGTTCATGTATGAATTTTACTTCTGTCAAAAATAACACACAAGAGAGTAGTTACCATTGTTCATTACTGACGTGCATTTATTTCAAGACCCGAGTATTTTGATACTGTTGTTAAATACATAAATGAGAACAACACAGAGCACCATAATATAATATCAACAAATAATAATAGATTGGAAAACTTGGCAACTTGGTGTATGAGTATTGAAAATAAATATACTTACTATCATGACTATAGCACCCAAAATATGTCCAACATGCTTTCTGTATTTAACCATTTATGAGAGAGAAAGCATTAGGAGCTTCATATTGACTAGGAATCAACTTGAAAAAAATTAATTATTCCATAAAAATCGTATCGCAGCCAAGGCCTACCCTGCTCTCACGTTTGCTTATAAGTCCTTTGTCGTTTCTCCTTCTCGTACGCTTTATCGGTGGCCTTTTTCTCCTCTTCAGACCGAGGCCGCTTTGTCCCCGTCTCTGGCGGTTTCTGTACACCTTTCAGAAAATTCCACATCGCAACGTAGCTTTGGCAGATGTAAACAAAAACACGTGTTTAAATGGGCGATAATGTGGCCACATCTATTGAATTTGATAACGTGATTACCGCGATATTCAACGAGATGCGTTATATGCATGCGCAGTAGTGAAAAAAAACGACAGCCTGACTCGTACACGATATGATTTGGAATTCTTCGGTAGTTTCCGTCCTGCCGATAAACACATCGATTAACACAGACACGGCACACGCTTAATATGTGGCGGCTTTAGTTGACGGTGTGTCTGAATCTTCGCTTCATATATATTTTTTATTTTCAACTAGCCAGCCGGGCTGGCTAGTGACAGGAATTACCCGCCAAATGACAAAGTAAGTCACCTCAGGCGACCGGACCACCGCGAATTTCGAGCCGTGACGTGTTATTCTTCAATTACGTTTTCGGTTTTAGTAACCTTATATCGTGACCCGTATTGGCAGCTAATTGCAATTAAATATGATACTTATCGGCCTGTCCGGTTTTTAGCCGTGTTGAATTTAGTTCGTTTGGTCCACGGCGGGCGTCGCTTATCCACGTGATCTTCACCAGACTTGTGCGAGACTTCGAAACGTCAAGCGTCAGTGCCGCCATTTTGAAAACCGTTTTCCAAACGAAATATCGCACAAAAACGAGTTTAAATGACGATTCCTGCCTACTTTTTTTCAAACTTTCCTGATTGCTATCAAAACAAACAAAACTTCCGGCTTGATTACGTCAGCATTCGAAAGAGGGTGCGCGTGTCTTTTGACAACGTTGGCAGATGTTGGTCACTTTGATTTCCGCTGTACGTTTTACTTCCGTCCTACGATGTCTCGCACAGGTCTCGACGAATCTCGTTTACGGCCATCGCTTTGACATATGGACTGATGTATTACAGAGCGCATTTCAAACACTCATAACTTGCTACAGCAGCGACACAATAGCGATCAAAAATGCATTCCTGTATTTAATAAAATGAGAGAAATAGAATTTTGAGAATAAAAAAATAAATAAAAAAATTTGCCTTCACTTGTCCTTTAAAGGTCATGTGATATCACACACTGGTAAAATAGCTGCATGTCTGACTGTATATCACGATAAAGAATTCTGAACTGGTTGTTTCATTTAAAAAAAAAAACAACACACATTCCACACTCACAGTAAATGTTTTTACTCATTTTAAATGTAATTATTCAGTAAATTCAGTCATTTAATTCGATGTCTTCTGCATTACTGTGTCAGCAGTACGACGCTAATGTCACATCTCCAATAAATTAAATGCTACCAAGGTTTTTTTTTTTTGGTTCAAGCGATAACACAAGATAAGGCATGTTGTTACAGGAAAATAATCAAAAGGTGCCGTGGTGTGATCTCACCCGATACAAAGCCAAGTTGCCCACTGATCAATAACAAACACATCTTGAAGTGTTTTTCACAGGAATTTCCCATCAATTGCAATTTATGCTTGCTTTTTTTTTTAAACATTTAATACTGTGGAACATCCATGAATCACTTGCATAACAGTCGCTATAATTAGTCGTTTCCTCACCACCCTGTTATCAAGAAACCTCAAAGCTCTCGGACCCGAAGATGATGCTCCTATGTCGGATGGAACAACTTTACAGAATTGGAAATGTAAGGGAATAAATGTGGGCTGTTTGAGACGTGCAACATCTGAGGGCCATGGCAGAAAGAAACCATGGTCTAATAGTCTAAAGAGAAGCAGCTTGGGGACCAAAAGGTTGCCGGTTTGATTCCCGGGACCAGCAGGAATGGCTCAAGTACGCTTGAGCAAGGCACCTAAACCCCCAACTGCTCTCCAGGCTGCTAAAAGCATCTGCTAAATGCCATTCGTGTAATGTAATGTAATGTAATGTAATATAATGTAATGAAGCCACTGTGAGGCAAAGCCTGCAGAAAAGTGCCATGAATCACACCAAAATAATCCGATTTAGTATTTTGTTTCTTGCTCTTCATTAGGTTTTTTTTTTTAAATATCTCATTTCATTATTTTTGAATGCATCTTTACTTTCTCTACATTTGCTGAAGATTTCTGCACAGTCCTCCGTGTAGGATTTCATCATCTTCCAAAAACATTTGGACACGGTCTCCTAGTGTCGATGCCGCTCTCTGATGCTGATCTTGCAGGTAAACCACGCTGGCCTCGTCTCCGCAGGCTACCAGATGCCTGTGGCCAGCATCCAAACCCTGCTGACAAACAGGATCAGCTGCCTGGTGAAGCCCAACGCACCACCCAATCCCCCTGCTGTCTTTCGGTCTCGTCCATATCGCTGAGTGGTGGGAACTCGAAGGCCGAGTGCTCAGGCGGAGGGCGCTACTGCTCCATCTGCGAGCGTGTGTGTTTGGCTCCAAGCTCGGTGGGAACATACCGGGTAAGCAGGAGAACAGCGAGAGCCTCACCACAGGCTCCAGCAGGAGATTCACCTGGGATTCCCAAACAAATGGCAGCGAACCTTTGCACTGATCTGACCCTTAATATAACATACATTACGCATCCAGCCAGATTTATACAAAAGGTCGTCTATTGTCTCGATTATTAGAGCACATTATCACTGTTTGACTTTTAAGCAGGGTAGTAAATTACTGCTAATACTATTAAACCTTCATTGTTAATCTAAAGTCCTGAATATTCAACAACAGATTTTTAGCATTTCCACTTTCTTTCCTTATTTACGCGCAGTTTTTTTTTCCTCTGTGTGTTGTTCGGTGTTCTCATTTCTTTTTCTCATTTTCACCCTATTCTTTTTTTTTTCCTTCTCCTCTTTCATGCTTGGTTATTTATTTCCTTCGTTTCCACACGTCCTCAACGCTCCTGAATGCAAACCTGCACAATCAGAGCAACAGCAGGGTTTCCCCAGGTTTGACCACCATAAATTTAAGACCTTTTTAAGACCACTTAAATGAGAATTAAGACCTACATCGCACCCGTTATGCGGTCGTAGAACACCAGATCAAATTCCCAACAATGACAAATGTTTCAAGTAAAAATACTTTTATTATAAAAGTTATATACTTAAGTCATTATGTGCATTGCTTGTCAAATCTTCACATTCAAGACAAGCAAGACCGAATTTTGTTATGTAAGACATTTTGTTTTTTCCACAGGAGAATGTTGTAGCGACTTCCGAGTCTGGGAACACAGCCTTAAAGAGTTCGCTTATGCCCTCATTCGAGCTGTACGAGTGGTGTTCCGTAATTGTTTTTAAAATCCGGAGCACCTCTGCCCGAAGTGTCGGGGTTCCACCGACGCCCATCATGCCACTGCTCGGCCCTTGTGTTGTTGCTAGCCTTGCCGATGATGTCTGGCTTGACTGATGCTGCTGACGTTCGACAGTGGTGCGAGTGCCAACTCCAGGTGCATTCGGAGATTGAACCGTGCAGAACTGAGCGATGGGCTGGTGGCGGTGGAGGGCAGATGCAATGTGCTTTGAGCTCTGCATGTGAGACTCTAAAGCGAAATGACCTATAGTGGACAACTTGAAGGTCTTTCGACAAACACAGCATCTTGCTTCAACATCACTTCCAGGAACCTCCCTCACCCAATCACGATATCTTTCATCTGAAAGCCACTGCTGATTAAAACGACACTTCCCCGTGCTGCGATTCGCGGAGTCTCCTCTCCACCACGGACTCCGATGACTGCGCCGGTGCGAAAATGTATCAATATTGTTTCTTTCTTTGCGCATACTCCAAGAAATTCACTGATGTTACGCAAAACCCACGTTTTCACATTGTAGAATAATATGAGTAAATTTAAGACCTTTGTTTAAAAAATTAAGACTTGGGCAAAGCAATTTAAGACTTTTTAAGGCCTTAATTTTGGAATATTAAATTTAAGACTTTAAGACTTTTAAGACCCCGCGGCTACCATGAACAGTTACTGTAGTACCTTTTCAACTGTTTACATGGGAAAATCTCATCTCATTATCTCTAGCCGCTTTATCCTGTTCTACAGGGTCGCAGGCAAGCTGGAGCCTATCCCAGCTGACTACGGGCGAAAGGCGGGGTACACCCTGGACAAGTCGCCAGGTCATCACAGGGCTGACACAGAGACACAGACAACCATTCACACTCACATTCACACCTACGCTCAATTTATGCCGCTTTTCCACTACAAACGCGGCTGAGTCGGGCTGAGCCGTGCCGTGCTGAGTCGAGCTGAGTGGGGCTGTTGGAGTTGCATTTCGACTACAACCGCGCTGAACCGTGCTGGCTGGAAGTGGGTGCACACATTGGGTGGAGTTAGCGAAAGTGGGTGGACGTCAGGTGATGTCGTTAAGCAGCGCAAACAGTGACATCAGTGAGCTTTTAAGCGGTAGTCTCACGACCCGAATAGTAAACAATAAACATGGAGGACATGGAGTTGTTAGTGTTGCTGGTCTTGGTGCTGTGGCTTGTTGTCACCGACAACGCCAACAGATACTGGCAAGAGCGTATAGATGAGGCGAGGCGCATAAAGCTTCATAATTCTCGTAATTCGTAATTCTTCTCCTTCTGGGTTTACGGTGTTTACAGATCCCAGCGTGCTCGCGGGGCGTGTGTGGGCATGTGAGGACACTCCTCCTCACCAATCAGTGCACAGGGGAGTGTCTGCTCACGCCCCCAGCCTCACTCGGCTCGCTTTGGCTCGCTTCAGCCCCACTCCAAAACCGTGCGAGTTTTAGGGGCTAAGCAGGGCTGAAGCGAGCTGAGTCGTGCTGGTTTTTGGTAGTCGAAACGCGAGCCGTGTCGGGCTGAAGTGAGCTGAAAAAGGGCCATTAGAGTCACCAGTTAACCTAACCTGCATGTCTTTGGACTGTGGGGGAAACCGGAGCACCCGGAGGAAACCCACGCGGACACGGGGAGAACATGCAAACTCCGCACAGAAAGGCCCTCGCCGGCCACGGGGCTCGAACCCAGGACCTTCTTGCTGTGAGGCGACAGCGCTAACCACGACACCACCGTGCCGCCCCATGGGAAAATCGATTAAATTAATGCAGCCGAGTTGAGCTGAAATTAACGACCGCAGCAAGAAATCTAGGAAGTTTAAAAAAAAAACGGGGAGGGACAGAGAGATCAAATAGCTGTATTAATAAATGAGGCAATCCTGGGAGCAATCAGATAAAAAAAGGAAGGAAAAAAAAGTGTGTATTTATGTGAGGAATTCTATCACAGTTCCCTCCACATATTCAGAAACAAGCTGTACATAATTGTAGCTGAATGATGGTACGTTTCAGCCATTTTTTTTTTCCCCGAGCACGTCCTGCATAGCGCTCTGCTTTAGTGCCAAAGTGATTAGAGACACACAGCCACAGACAGTCTGACTGGGTCATAAATCACTGTGTGTGTATGCATATGTGTGAGTGAGAGTCAGATTAAAACAAGAAAGAGAGAGAGAGAGAGAAACAAAGAAAAAGTGCGTGCAGAGGAGGAGAGTTGCAGACTATATCCCAGCTGTGTTGTTCCTCTAGAAATGGTGCACTGAAGAGTTGGAAATTTATTAAGCACCTAGCGTGTGTGTGTGTGTGTGTGTGAAGTCCACAGAGCCAGGGGGAGTGGGGAGGGGGGCCACTGACGTCAGTAGGGCCTGAGGGTGCTCATTAGTCACAGCCAAACTACACACACACACACACAGGCAGGATAACACCTCACCAGTTTCACACACCTCAGTAGTCAGTCACACACACGCACACACTTTCAACAAGTCTGTAGTCCTGTACTTGCACATTTCCTGGTTTGTTGACTGCCAGTACTTACTCACACAGACTTTTGATTACACACAGGCTGCTTTGGCTTGCATGGATTTTACACTCAAAAATCATAGGGAGAAATTTCATTTAGAAACAGGGAAACACACACACACACGCGCTTAAAGTGAACAGGCTAAATTGACCACTGTATTGCAGTCGTAGAGGTTACACAATCTTCGAGGGGCAATGTGTTAGGAATGTGTGCTTTGAGGCTAAACGCAGTCACAAGATACAAAACATGACTGTTCACATTTTGCAGGAGAGGACTCCAGCTGCTCACACACTATCCACCTCTGTTTACACGCCAGACCAGGAGATTCACCTCAGACTTCACTGTTTGCATTTAACCTTAAATTATACAACAGTTAGCTCCCAACACGCAACATGATTGGGAGAAAAAAAAAAGAAAGGGTTCGAGAAGTGATGTTAGATCTGATAACAGCACGCCCCCCCCATCAAATCTGTATCTTTCAGCTGACCACAGGTTGCTAAGTAACAGCAATGGTCACATTACTCCAAGCTGTTAATTTGTCAACAAAATGATCATCAGGAAAAATAATGACTATTATCATTATAATAAACAGAAGCCCAAGCTGTAACTGTGACCACTGAGAAATGCTACTAAAGGTTATGCAGCAATTGGAGATCGCAAACACACACACACACACTATATAGATAGGGCGGCATGGTGGTGTAGTGGTTAGCACCAAGAAGGTCTGGGTTCGAGCCCCGTGGCCAGCGAGGGCCTTTCTGTGCGGAGTTTGCATGTTCTCCCCGTGTCCGCGTGGGTTTCGTCCGGGTGCTTCGGTTTCCCCCACAGTCCAAAGACATGCAGGTTAGGTTAACTGGTGACTCTAAATTGAGCGTAGGTGTGAATGTGAGTGTGAATGGTTGTCTGTGTCTATGTGTCAGCCCTGTGATGACCTGGCGACTTGTCCAGGGTGTACCCCGCCTTTCGCCCGTAGTCAGCTGGGATAGGCTCCAGCTTGCCTGCGACCCTGTAGAACAGGATAAAGCGTCTACAGATAATGAGATGAGATCATCAACATGCAAAAAGAGGGAAATCTGGGACAGAATCGGTCTCAAATTTGGATTGTTTTCACAGAGAGAAGGAAACACCTCATTCAATGGGTTATCCTTCTTCTTATTAAGACACTTCATGTCTTAAAGTAATGATGGACTGTTGTTTCTGTTTTAGTAGAGCTTAAGAATTTGAGAGAGATGTCGAAATTTACATTAAAAAGGCAAGAAATTGCACTAATTACCTTTTGACGAGACACCTGTTAATTGAAAAGCCTTTCTTGTGACTACCTCATGAAGCTGGTTACGATAATGCTAATACTGTATACAGCGCCATCGAGGTAAACGGTGGATGCTTTAAAGAATCTAAAATATCAAACATGTTTTAATATTTTTTGTTTACCATATAACATATGGAACATGTATGGAATTATTTAATAATTTTGATGTATTTGTTTTACAGTGCAGAAATTAGTCAAAATACAGAAAAAGCGATGAGTGAGTAGGGGTGTACAAACTTTTGACTGGTACTGTATGTATATATGTACACACAGCCACATTAAATATCTTATGTATTGAAAGGCCAAAAAAAAAAAAAGAAACCCAACCCACCCACCCCTTATTGCGAAGTACAAACAAACAAACAAACAAACAAACAAACAAACAAACAAACAAACAAACAAACAAACAAACACCCTTTTGTTCACACCTCATGTTCATATATGGAATTATGTGATAGACTAAAAACTATGACAAAAAGCTTTCACGTTTCCCTTTTGCCTTATCTATCTATCTATCTATCTATCTATCTATCTATCTATCTATCTATCTATCTATCTATCACATTTCAAATTAATTTTGGGGCTACAATAATCAAACGATCTTGAATATAGCTAGCTGAACGTAGTAGCTTGTGGCGGGGGAAAAAGATTGTCTGATCACTCTGTGCTTTTTAAAAAGAGCAAGAAGCTGAAGGTAAAGGAGGACAACTTTTTAATGATTTTTTAACATTTAAAAAAAATCATCCAAAGTTCATTTCTGCCTCAGTTATTCCTACTTTTGTTATAGTTAGAGAATAGCTACCGTACTCTCAAATTCATGTATTTTTGATTTGTAGACTTTGTGTGGTTTTAAAAATAATAATAATAAAAATTGTTTTATTGCGTGCCAAGAAAAAAAAAAGCCGTTTTTGTTTTTGAATTTTCATATCGAAACAAGAAAGCAAATAACCACAAAGGCTACAAAACAAGCCACTTGTTGTGAAACTACTTTTTATGGCATCAGACACTGCAGATACAGCTGAAATGCATATGGGAAACAGTATTCTCAGTTGATCTGCGTCACCGTTTGCCTTACTTTGAAAACTGTTCCAACAGAGAAAAAAAAAGCAAAAGAACACTCAAGGTTGTGAAGTTATTCATGATATAAAAACCCTTCCAATGAGGTTTTAATGCTTAAATACAGCATATGTAGAACCTGAACATGAATGTCAAGACAAAATAACATTTCATTTATCATCAGGTGCAACGGAAAATATGGAAATATAGAAAATATCCATGAAGCTATGAGAATGAGAGCACAAGCTTAGAACATGGTATAGGAATAGGAAAAGATCTAAGACGCTGACGAGAACAGTGTGGATCACATGATTACGGAGCACCAGGACTGCTGTCAGAGTTGCCAGAAGAAAGAAAGAAAAAAAGAAAGAAGGAGCGATTTTTATTTTCCCAGCACTCCAGAGAAGGAGAGATGTGTGAGGACCCGTACACACTCCGGCACATCAGTGTTACAATCGAGGTCATGTGATGATCCACGCAGCTCAGGGCATGGATAGAGCGCAACACGGCACAGCCTGCTGCCCACGGCACTGCTCACTGCAGGGGTCCTACACTCATTTACTTACCGTTTCATTGCCTGATTAAGTTCTGGTCAGGGATTTATTATTGCAGAACCGACACTGCCCACATTGACCAACTTGGGATAAACGGTCAGTTTCACATCTCTTTACTGACTGTCTTTTTAACCACAGCTGATTAGAAATGAGGAGATCTATGTGAAAATTCCCCTGTATGAAAGAAAATCCAGCAACCTGAATCGGCATCCCATCCTTGATAGGGCTCAAATGAATGAACGTTTTCATACCCTGTCCACACTAGGGATTTTGTACCGATACGAAACTACTTTCGTACCGCAACACCTGTCCACATTAGCAACTATACCGGTACTGTAGCGGTATAACTGTATCGGTACGAAACCCATAAATGTATGGGTTTCGTACCGGTACAGTATCGGTACTGTAGCGCTTCGCTGTAGTGTGGACAGATGAAGCGGTTCTGTATCGATACAAATATAATGCGCAAGTGCAATGAACCATTCCTACGTCTTCCGGGTTATTCATACAATACAATACGCCCGTGCTTTCCAGCTGTAAATAAAACGTTAAAATGGCTCAAAACAACCGTGGAGCTACATGGAGCAAAGAAAGGGGGGAGAAAGGGAGGGAGGGGGAAAGAGGGAGGAAGAAAGGAGGAAGAGGGGAAAAGGGAGAGAAAGGGAGGGGAGGAGAAGGAAAGAGGGAGAAAGGGAGATTCGTTTTCTTTGTTTCTTTCTCAACTTTTATACGATTCGACTGAATAAACGACCACCAGAAATGCAGACTGTACATTGACAACAAAAAGCACACACACGTTGTTTCATCCGCCATATTCTCGGAAGGAAGTTACTCGGTAACCACGGAAACATTTCGCGCACGCGCATTTCAACTTCCGTGAAAGAAAACCGCAAACATTTCTCGCTAGTGTGGACAGATGCACTAAACTGTACCGGTATACTTTGTATCGATACAGTTATACCACTTTCGTACCGGTATAAGTGTGAACACAGCATCAGTCTAGAGAAAAGTAATATCGCAAGAGCACTGCTGTACAACAGCATGACTGAGTGTGACATCGCAGTGTTTCCCTGACCATTATCCCTCCCCACGGGACAGTTGAAGTAAAATATAATAGGCTGCGAACTATAACATTCCTTTTTTAAAAAGGAAAGCTAATAACAAGTAGGACTTTTCTTAATAAACTTATGAACATTTACTACCTCCATTTGCTTCTCTGGAGCAAAAAAAACCACAGGTCTGATTTCTTGTTAAATCTATTTGTACAGTAAACCACACAACACTTCTTTCCCCATTTTAGGTCTGTTTTTTTTCCTGCATGTTTGCAGGATTAGAGCTGTGTTACTTCCGCACAGGGTGAAGTCACGTGCATTTCCGCTACTGCACGTTACTGCATCCTCTGCTGTCTAAACACTACAATTACAGCTACAGTTGTGGTCAGAAGTTTACATACCGGTACAGTGACATGAATGTCATCTTGGATATGAATGTCATGGCAATATTTGGGCTTTCAGTGATTTCTTTGAACTGTTCTTTTTCTGTGGCAGAATGATTGTACAGCATACAGCTTTAAAAAAAAAAAACACTAGAATTTGGTGCAGAAGTTTTGATATTCTTTGGGTTTTCTGAAATCAACATGGGGTCAAAATTACACATACAGCACACCTCATATTTGGGTAAAAGGTCTCTTTGCAAGATTCACCTTGACCAAACATTTTTGTTTACCATAAAAACGCTTCTGGCAGAATTCTGGTTGGACATTTCATGGTAGAATTGGTAGAGCTCAATTAAATTTTTTTTCCCTTGGCATAGACTCGACTTATAAGCACGGTCCATATATTTTCAATAGGGTCGCAGTCAGGACTTGTTTAATGTTAGCCTGCTTTATCCTCCACAACCAGCTCTGATGCGTGTTTGGGTTCATTGTCCTGTTGTAACTCCCAAGTCGTGTTCAAGTTTCTGATGGTTTATGCTGAAGAATTCTGAGGTAGTCCTCCTCCTTCATTATTCCACCCACTTTGTGCAATGAACCAGTTCCACTGGCAGCAAAACAGCCCCAGAGCATAATGATCCTACCACCACCAGCAGCTGGTACAGTGTCCCTCTGTACATGGTGGTCATTGCGGCCAAACAACTCAATCTTTGTCTCATCTGACCATACAGCTTTCCTCCAGAAGGCTTTTTCTTTGTCGATGTGGTCAGCTTCAAACTTTAGTTAAGCTTGAAGGTGTCAGTTTTGGAGCAGGGGGTTATTTCTTGGATAGCAGCCTCTTGGCCCATGGTGATGTAAAACACACTAAACTATAGACAGTGATCCATCAGCTTCCAGTTCATGGTAGGGCTGTGCCATGGTGGTTCCCAGGTTGTTCCTGACCATCCAAGCCAATTTCCTTTCAGCTGAGGGTGACAGTTTGGGTTTTCTTGAAGCAAAGTGGCTTGGCAAAGTGACGACACCTCACAATAACTTGGATACAATTATTTGAACTGATCTCGGAATTTGCAGTTGTTTAGAAATGGCTCCAAGAGACATTCCGGAGTTGTGTACATCTGCGATCCTTTTTATCAGATCTGCACTGAACTCCTTGGACTTTCCCATTTTACTGCGTGTTGGCCAATGCAATGAGTGCTGTAAACAAACCCTTTTTATGAAGGTACAGAGAAGATACCAGCTGTAGTCAACCATGATCACTAACAGGAAGTTAAGAGACCTCGGCCTTGGCAAGATAAGAGACGTTTTGGAAGTCTCAGCACCTCTGAATTAATAATCTAAGTGAGCGTATGTAAATGTTTGACCCTGTATGTATAATTTTGACCCTGTGTTGATTTCAGAAAACCCAAAGAAAATTAAAACTTGTGCACCAAATTCTAGTGTTTTTTTTTAATTAAAGATTTATGCTGTACAATCATTCTGCCACAGAAAAAGAACAGTTCAAAGAAATGACTGAAAGCCATGACATTCATATCCAAGACGACATTCATGACACTGTATGTAAACTTCTGACCACAACTGTCGGAAAAACTAAAATTATACAGCCTGATAATAATCGTGATTCATTTTTTTTTTATTGCATCAATTCAAATCATAAATGTGTATTGCAATTTATTTTCACACCAATATATCTCATTACATGCCTAATCGTTATAACACATCTATATAAACAAGAAATTAAATACCAAGTATTTGATATTTCAGACACAATAAGAAAAAATATTGTTCATTTTTGCAGTTTCCAAAGAAGCCATAACCGGAATGAGCATTGCCGGTTGCCATGCTGACAGCCTGTAGTGTAGGAACACGTTCAGTGCAACAAACTGGAAATTTTATGTCGTGAACACAGACAAGCGGTGTGATGCAGAACCGTGAAACATAGCAGTGCTGTTGTATAAATATCAGCAAGCAAATCCTTCATCGGTCCGCAACACTCCAAAATGCCTTTGGTGTATCCGGAAATCGTTTTGCATACTTCAGACGTTCACTGCTGTGATGAGATTGTAAGGAACGTTTCTTTCTGATGACACTTCCATGCAGATCATGTTTATGCAAGCAATGCTACAGGGCACAACGGTGCACCAACACTCCTGTGCCAGCTCAACCTTCCTGCAGGTCCTTTGTGTCATATTTTGCTTTGCTTTTCTGGGCAGTTTTATCGAGTTTTCGAGTATATTGCCTAGACTTAGACAGCTCCCTTTAAAGGAGAACTGAAGGCAAATTTTTTTATCATCAAAATTCTATTTATCTCATTTTATTTATAGGAATGCATTTTTGATCGCTATTTTGTCGCTGTTATAGCAAGTTATGAGTGTTTGAAATATGCTCTGTAATATATCAGTCCATATGTCAAAGCGATGGCCGTAAACGAGATTCGTCGAGACCTGTGTGAGACATCGCAGGACAGAAGTACAGTTACGTCCATATACTGTATATTTGGACACTGACACAAATTTTGTTTTTTTACGTGTTTACTGAAACATATTCAAGTTGTAGTTATATAATGGACATGGACATAAAGTCCAGGCTTTCAGCTTTCATTTGAGGGTATCCACATTAAAATTGGATGAAGGGTTTAGGAGTTTCAGCTCCTTAACATGTGCCACCCTGTTTTTAAAGGGACCAAAAGTAATTGGACAATTGACTCAAAGGCAGGTGTGGGCAGTTCCTTCGTTATGTCATTCTCAATTAAGCAGATAAAAGGCCTGGAGTTGATTTGAGGTGCGGTGCTTGCATTTGGAAGATTTTGCTGTGAAGAAAACATGCGGTCAAAGGAGCTCTCCATGCAGGTGAAACAAGCCATCCTTAAGGTGCGAAAACAGAAAAAAACCATCCGAGAAATTGCTACAATATTAGGAGTGGCAAAATCTACAGTTTGGTACATCCTGAGAAAGAAAGAAAGCACTGGTGAACTCATCAATGCAAAAAGACCTGGACGCCCAAAGAAGACAACAGTGGTGGATGATCGCAGAATAATTTCCATGGTGAAGAGAAACCCCTTCACAACAGCCAACCAAGTGAACAACACTCTCCAGGAGGTAGGCGTATCAATATCCAAATCTACCATAAAGAGAAGACTGCATGAAAGTAAATACAGAGGGTTCACTGCACGGTGCAAGCCACTCATAAGCCTCAAGAATAAAAAGGCTAGATTGGACTTTGCTAAAAAACATCTAAAAAAAGCCAGCACAGTTCTGGAAGAACGTTCTTTGGACAGATGAAACCAAGATCAACCTCTACCAGAATGATGGAAAGAAAAAAGTATGGCGAAGGCGTGGTACAGTTCATGATCCAAAGCATACCACATCATCTGTAAAACACGGCGGAGGCAGTGTGATGGCTTGGGCATGCATGGCTGCCAGTGGCACTGGGTCACTAGTGTTTATTGATGATGTGACACAGGACAGAAGCAGCCGGATGAATTCTGAGCTATTCAGAGACATACTGTGTGCTCAAATCCAGCCAAACTGATTGGTCGGCGTTTCATAATACAGATGGACAATGACCCAAAACATGAAGCCAAAGCAACCCAGGAGTTTATTAAAGCAAAGAAGTGGAATATTCTTGAATGGCCAAGTCAGTCACCTGATCTCAACCCAATTGAGCATGCATTTCACTTGTTAAAGACTAAACTTCAGACAGAAAGGCCCACAAACAAACAGCAACTGAAAACCGCTGCAGTAAAGGCCTGGCACAGCATTAAAAATGAGGAAACACAGCGTCTGGTGATGTCCATGAGTTCAAGACTTCAGGCAGTCATTGCCAACAAAGGGTTTTCAACCAAGTATTAGAAATGAACATTTTATTTACAATTATTTAATTTGTCCAATTACTTTTGAGCCCCTGAAATGAAGGGATTGTGTTTAAAAAATGCTTTAGTTCCTCACATTTTTATGCAATCATTTTGTTCAACCCACTGAATTAAAGCTGAAAGTCTGAACTTCAACTGCATCTGAATTGTTTTGTTCAAAATTCATTGTGGTAATGTACAGAACCAAAATTAGAAAAATGTTGCCTCTGTCCAAATATTTATGGACCTAACTGTAAAACGTACAGCGGAAATCAAAGTGACCGACATCTGCCAACATTGTCAAAAGACGCGCGCGCCCTCTTTCGAATGCTGACGTAATCAAGCTGGAAGTTTTGTTCGTTTTGATAGCAATCAGGAAAGTTTGAAAAAAGTAGGCAGGAATCGTCATTTAAACTCGTTTTTGTGCGATATTTCGTTTGGAGAAGAGTTTTCAAAATGGCGGCACTGACACCTGGCTGACACTTCACGGTTCGAAGTCTGGTGAAGATCGCACGGATAAGCGACGTCTGCCGTGGACCAAACGAACTAAATTCAACACAGCTTCAAACCGAATAGGCTGATAAGTATCATATTTAATTGCAGTTAGTTGCCAATACGGGTCACGATATAAGGTTACTAAAACCGAAAACGTAATTGAATAACATGTTAATTAAGAAATAAAGCAAGTTTAAAAATGACTTCAGTTCTCCTTTAATTGCCGTGTGTTAATGACCTCTTGGACAGTGGAAACTGTGAGCTGGAAAGAACTCGGATATCCATTTCTAGCCTCCTCTGCTTTGTAGGCATCAATTAGCTTCATTTTCAGATCCTCAAATCAACTGCGGCGTGGAGCCCTAGCTGCGAATTAACATTTGCAGAAAAATCATATCTTTTTAATATAATTTTCGGGGGTCCACGGTTTGTTTAAGACGTATTTGAAAGGCCTCTTTTGGCCCTTTTCCAATACCTTTTTCAGCTCGCTTCAGCCCGACACGGCTCGCGTTTCGACTACCTCAGAGCAGCGCGACTCAGCTCGCTTCAGCCCTACTCAGCACCCAAAACTCGCATGGTTTTGGAGTAGGGCTGAAGCAAGCCAAACCGAGCCGAGTGAGGCTGGGGGCGTGAGCAGACACTCCCCTGTGCACTGATTGGTGAGGAGGAGTGTCCTCACATGCCCACACACGCCCCGCGAGCACGCTGGGATCTGTAAACACCGTAAACCCGGAAGAAGAAGAATTACGAGAATTTCTGAAGCCTTATGCGCCTCGCCTCATCTATACGCTCTTGCCAGTATCTGTTGGCGTTGTCGGTGACAACAAGCCACAGCACCAAGACCAGCAACACTAACGACTCCATGTCCTCCATGTTTATTGTTTACTATCCGGGTCGTGAGACTACCACTTAAAAGCTCACTGATGTCACTGTTTGCGCTGCTTAACGACATCACGTGACGTCCACCCACTTTCGCTAACTCCACCCAATGTGTCCACCCACTTCCAGCCAGCACGGTTCAGCGCGGTTGTAGTCGAAATGCAACTCCAACAGCTCCGCTCAGCTCAACTCAGCTCGACTCAGCACGGCACGGCTCAGCCCAACTCAGCCGCATTTGTAGTGGAAAAGCGGCATTTGTGCACTAAGAAAGAAATAAACATGACAGAGTGGATTATTTTCTGAGGAGTTTTTTTTCCATGGGCGGCACGGTGGTGTAGTGGTTAGCGCTGTCGCCTCACAGCAAGAAGGTCCTGGGTTCGAGCCCCGTGGCCGGCGAGGGCCTTTCTGTGCGGAGTTTGCATGTTCTCCCCGTGTCCGCGTGGGTTTCCTCCGGGTGCTCCGGTTTCCCCCCACAGTCCAAAGACATGCAGGTTAGGTTAACTGGTGACTCTAAATTGAGCGTAGGTGTGAATGTGAGTGTGAATGGTTGTCTGTGTCTATGTGTCAGCCCTGTGATGACCTGGCGACTTGTCCAGGGTGTACCCCGCCTTTCGCCCGTAGTCAGCTGGGATAGGCTCCAGCTTGCCTGCGACCCTGTAGAAGGATAAAGCGGCTACAGATAATGAGATGAGATGAGTTTTTTTCCCCCCTTATCATGGTGATGTCAAAAAATTATAACCGTTCATTTATTAGGAAGTGACAAATCATTCTTTTTACCCATTTATATTTCCACTGAACGTTGGGGAGCGTGTTAGTTCTGGTTATTAGTTCTATTTTAGCAGCTAAAATTAATAAAGTTTGCGAATTGGAGTAAATGACAGATGATTACGGTGCAGTTCAGACCTGCCACAGGTACCACCGGCTTTCAGAACAGCATTGTTATTTCCTTTTTTTTTTTTGTCCTGAAACACAAAATCCAACCCAACCACTGATAATACTCAATGAATTAGCTGTGATCTTAGCAAGCCATGCTAATCGTTCAACAGCTCTGATAATTACTGCGGCCTCGTCATCGCACGCTATTGGTGTACACAAGGACATGACTGTGGAAAGCCAAAAAGGTCATAAAAAACCAAAACACTTTATAAGCATTTAAGAAATATATGCATCCCGATTGATTTATTAACATTTGATTGTTTTCGTTTATTGCCAGTTAAGCAGCTGTGGCTATTTCATGGCAAATACAGGTAATAAATTTAACTTAACATATGTGTCAGAAAACAGAATCCAGGGGCACATGTCTGCCCGGGGGCATTTTGAGTTATTGACAGATTCAGAAAGTACAGTTTCTAAGCTTTCCAATGATGCCTTCCCTGTGGAGATCTGACAATATTTGAAGAATGTGTGGCCTTTTGAAAGTGTATACTTCTTAAAACAGAAAAGGGAGAAAATCGCCCTCAAAGTTTTCCATCTCAGTTACTCTGGGTGCAGGGCGGGCACATAATGCTGCTCATTTGCATGACATTAAGGAAAGCTCTACCCCCTACGAGCTAGCACGATACTACTTTCATGTAAACAAAGATCACCACGTCAATTTTCCTTCCATGCAAAGTATGCCCAACACAATTATGAAGTACAAAAATAAGTCCTAAAGTATACTTTAACGTTTTGTGGTTGAAAAATTACTCACACCGTAAGAAAGAAAGATAGCACGATATTGACACAACTAACACAACACTAGTTTCATGTAAAGCCTCGGTCACAACCGGCCGTATGTGCTCCTACAGCCGGTCTACACGCAAAAAACGCAAGAAACACACGGAGAGCGCGCATGAAACGCATGAGAGCGCGCGTGTGATGTGCTGATTTTCGAGCCGCAGACCGGCCGCAGAGGTTCTTTGTCATGTCAAACAAACTCTACGGGCGCTTACGTTTTTTCAGGTTGCAAGACAAACTTACGGCCAACGCACGTCTTTCTCCGTGAACAAAAAAAAAAAAAAAAACGTAGCGATTTGGGAAACGCCAAAAATCACACGGCCAAAAAATCGTACGTCCGGTTGTGACCTAGGCTTAACCAAACCACAACACTCTCCGTTACATGCAAAAATAACCACACAGCCTTAGATTAATAAACTCACCCCATCAGAAAGAGAAACGGCGCCTTGCACACATCAATGATTCAAGTATTCCATTCAATCTGGAAAACGAGGTTGCGTTTTTTTTTTGCTAGAAATGGTGATCTCCGATGTAAATACCGTGTGTCTGTTTGCTTCGCGGTGTTTCAGCTCCTCTGCGCTCTGTTTAGTAACTCATTCCATAGTGAAATCACACGCCTGTATGCAGTTAAGTAGCCATGCGCTCAACTCGGATCATACAGCTGATTCGCGAAAAAAAAAAAAAAAAGACTTAAATCATCATGTGAATGGCCCATATGGTAATTTACCCACACCCCCCAGCAGGCTACAGTCCTGACAAAAACGAGACAATTTGCAACAAAAAATGTATGCTTTTCCAACAAAACAATCTATTATCTGAAATACTGATTGCATTCTTCAAGATCTCAACTTGCACATGATGGAAAAAAACAAAAAATCACAAATTTCGAAAAAAAATGCTTCTTTTGCGATTATCTCGGATTCGTTTCGGCCGACATGTGTCCCTGGATTCGGTGAGGGGTCACATATTCAAAACCAACAATCAAATAAATAAATACATTAAATAAGTTTGTTCACATCAATACACTTTAAAAAGTTTAAAACCTTTAAAGGTGGGACCTTACTAAAAATATCAAATATAGTGTCTTCTTTAAAAAATTTCTGTCTTTTTACTCTAAGGGCAGAGCAAGATAAAATATGCTTAATTGATAAGAGTCTACCACAAAGATCACAAAGGGGAGGTTCACCTCCAATTAATAAAAAAAACATGGGCGAGTCTAGAATGTCCAATTCTACACCTTGTATACACAACTTGATCATGTCTGCATGGAAATGACTGGGTTATCACTTGTTTCACTGTATTACATATGTCATGCAGGGGCGGCACGGTGGTGTAGTGGTTAGCGCTGTCGCCTCACAGCAAGAAGGTCCGGGTTCGAGCCCCGTGGCCGGCGAGGGCCTTTCTGTGTGGAGTTTGCATGTTCTCCCCGTGTCCGCGTGGGTTTCCTCCGGGTGCTCCGGTTTCCCCCACAGTCCAAAGACATGCAGGTTAGGTTAACTGGTGATTCTAAATTGACCGTAGGTGTGAGTGTGAATGGTTGTCTGTGTCTATGTGTCAGCCCTGTGATGACCTGGCGACTTGTCCAGGGTGTACCCCACCTTTCGCCCGCAGTCAGCTGGGATAGGCTCCAGCTTGCCTGCGACCCTGTAGAACAGGATAAAGCGGCTAGAGATAATGAGATGAGATGAGACATGTGTCATGCAGCTTATTTCCAGCACATTCATCCCATTCGGCTTGCCATATATCACTTATGTAAGAACAGAGCACAGGTTTAATGTCAGAGACAGGGATGATTTATTAATATTTGCTTTATTTCCAGTTCTGGATTGCATTAACAATTATTGGATGCATTATCTATTAAATATTTAAGGAGATTTTTCAGTGTCTGAGGTTGAATTATTTTGGCAAAGTAGTAGAAAAGGTTTAGTAAATGTGCAGACACGGTGATCGGCACATTTATCTTGGTCCATTTGGTCAAATGTTCAAACTCGTACTGTTCCATCACCAGGGTTTTTTCTAGAAAAATTTAGTATGAGGGCGCTCACCATGGCGAGGGAGCGAAGCCGGGGGGTGGTGCCGGTTGTCCCCCCCCCGCCGTGCAAAGCCTTTGAAAAATGCTCCAATGGGACATTCTGAGGCTATCTGAGAGGGAAATTGTAACAAATTGTCTGTCAACATTGAAAAAGAAAGAAGTAATCTTCTTCTGCCCCGGACAGCCTTTGGCTTTCTTCCGTTTCGTGCCGCGGGATGACATCTTTAAATGCCCAAGTGTCAACCAAAACAACTCGCGAACTACTTCTGTCAAAAGCTCCCGCGCCGGTGGGTGAAAGGTCATTCAGTCTCGAGAAATCTCGCTCGACAAGTCAGCTGACCTTGTATGTAACCCATGTCAAATCTCGCGAGAGCAGCCGCGACAAGTCAACAACATGGCGCCTCAGTCTGGAAAACGCCAATTCGGATTGTTTTTGCACCACCTGGCGGTGTATCTACTATGATCGGAATATTTTTGGAGCAATTATAACGTATTTGATGATCAGACACATTGTCACGTGGTGCTGCTGGGATGTTTTCACGGAGTCGGTAAGGGGGCGCACGCCGAGAGTAAGAGGGCGCAGCGCCCCTGTTCCCCCGTTTAGACGAAAGCCTGATCACCAATATTTGGTTAACTTTGAATAGTCATGAAAGGCCGCACAGGTCGAATGCTAACCAGACAGGGGGCAGAGCAGCTGCAGTCTGTGTGGCTTATTGAGGAGTTCTGCTCAAATGGCAGAAAGGTCTGGGAAAGAGAAATAGGTTTTGCTCAGCAAGAAAATAAAAACGAGGGAGCGCTGTACAGGAATGATAACAACTCAACAATGCATCACCAGCAAGCTGTTTAACATAAACCTGTGATTTGAATTATAGCTGGAACTACTGTCAAAGCTGCTGCGATAGGAAATAAATCCAAGGCTTCAGCTTCGAGAATTCAACCGTTTTTGGCTGGAGCTGATGTCTTGTCTGAGTGTTTTATTATTAACCAAGCCAAACAGTCAGTGTCTCGGACAGAGCAAGCATGACCTGGCAATGCCAGGTCTGTAATAACCTGTATGCACTCAGCAGACCATTTCACCAGTGCCCTTTCTCTGTAGTCCTCAGCAACCTGCAGACTTAACTTTTGCATCAAAGGTAATAACATTCTGCCTTATATAAAAGCATAACTAAATAAATTCAGCTCAGGTATAAGCTCTAGTGTTCTTTATTTAAAAAAAAAAAAAAAAAGAGTCAGGCTGAATGCCCCTTAAAGAGGAACTGAAGTCATTTTTAAATTTAATTTATATGTCTTAATTCACGTTTTCGGTTTTACTAACCTTAGGCCGTTATTAACCCATTGACGCCGGATGCTGCGTCGTGCAACATTGCCCCTAGCGCCGGTTGTTGCATAACGCAACATTTCCCCAAATGCTGGTTGCTGCATAACGCAGCATTGTTGATTTGTCGTTATTTTCAAGACGCATGCCAGATTTTTTTTTTTTTAATAAAAATGTGTTGGTGTTAATGCTGAATGAGCATGATCCAATAAAAGCAGAGAATTTTATCTTTTAAATGCAACTTATTTCATATCTTTATGTGCTTCAGAGGCTGAGATAATTAATTTTTCATAGGCGTTTTCAATTAATTATTTTTATTTCAGAAAACCCTCAGGCAGATGGGGACCTTTTCTAAAAACTGGCTTAGGCATTTGCAGACCTTTTTTTGCAGGCGTTTCAGGCGTCAATGGGTTAAAAAAATGTTCTGTTTCCGGTCCACCGGCCGGGTGAGTGCCGTTTGTGCGGTTGAAATTTTTTTTTTTAATGCCGGTTTTTCGATATTTTTTTCGGGTTCGTAAATCTAAAATCGAACTTGACATTTCCGCATTCCCAGGGCTTTCCACTAAGGCTCATACTAGCCAGCCATGACAAATAAGTAGCCAGCCGGGGGGGAGTAAACACAAAATAAACTCCTGTGCACGCAGTTCCCAGGATTAAATGTATTTTCAACAGACCATTTATTTATTCACTTTACTCAAATACAAAGTAAAATGGCAGTAAATCTTCTTTCTTTTCTTGCGTATTGCATCATGAGGCGTTCCTGGCTTTTAAATCTCTTATTTTCGGTGCATGACACATTCACGCAGCTGAGCATGCTATGAATTAACAACGACAACCGTCTGCAGTGGGGCTACACAATTACACACTCAGCGAACATTTCGCCATGTGTATGAAAATACACTCCAACCACTCAGTTTGGTTTCATTTACAACCAGCGGTGTCTTTTGATGCCAGCACGTAATTGAACGAGAGAAGACTGGTTTACCGGAGACAAAATAAGCGTCATCTCTGCTTCTGTTCCCTCCGACACACTACTGCCTCCGCCGAGTGCGCGCGCGCACACACACCGCATGTTGGGGCGGCGGATGAGTTACTCTCCCTTGATCAACGAGTCAGCGGGGAATTTGTGGTTATTATCGGTACAAACAGCGCGAATCACAACTTAAATGAGTGCGGTTCAGTTTGACAGTATTGTCAGTCCATTAGATAAACATTTAATTTTATTAAAATCAAAAATTAATATTTAGAGCCTGTGGGCTACAAAAATAATAGTCATTCAAGTAGCCAGCTGGACTTAATTGTGTGGCCGGCAGCCGGCGCTTGTGGAAAGCCCTGTCGAATCAGCTCTGCGCATGCGCCGTGCGGCACAAAAAAATGGCAGCCACCATGAAGGAAGGAAATCTGGAGTTTTCAAACATTTGCTTAAGTGTGAAATCGCAAAATGGTATTCTAGCGAACAACAAAATAGTAAAGATTCAGAAAAACAAATCATTCAGTGATCATTTTAATAGTGTAATTTCATCCGAACTAGGCCTAACGCTCGATTTAGAACTACAGAAAGTCCGTGTGTCGGACATTTTAAGTACCTTTGTAAAAATTTTGCAAATGTTGCAGTCAGCATTTAAAATGCTAACTTAAAGATTTGTACAAGTTTCAGTTGATTAAACCGTCATATTTTATTAAATGTGTCTGCTTTTGTAATAAAAAAGTACTGAAAGAAAAAACAAACACAGCATTGCGATTTCTTATCCATCCATTAAAAAAAAAAATCCCTCCCTCCCGACTGAAAATTTTTTTGCTCACCCGGTGGACAGGAAACAGATTTTTTTTTAAGGATGGCGTTATATCGTGACTCGTATACTTACCGGCCTATTTGGTTTTTAGCTATGTTGAATTTAGTTCGTTTGGTCCACGGCAGGCGTCACTTATGCAAGACTTCGAAACGTGAAGTGTCAGCCAGGTGTCAGTGCCGCCATTTTGAAAATTGCTTTCCAAACGAAATCTTGCACAAAGAGTTTAAAGTGCATATCACGGGTAAATTCAGGAGCGAGATCAATGTAATTCTCCTATTTTATATTAAACTTTGGTCAAATATCTGTAACATTCTGCATTCTCTGCAATTTTTTTACCTTGCGCAATACCAGAAAAATTCAAAACTCAGCGTTTGGATTTCCCGGCAAACACTGATTTTCGTGAAGTTGCGTGCGGGACGCCTCCCTCTGAATCCTACGTCAGTGCTGGTTTGTTTATGAGAAAACGACCTGGTGGTTTTCTGCAAATTTCTTCAACGTTATTGCGTAATTATTAAAATGGTTAACAGATGTATCGTAGGAGGGTGTAGCAACACCGATCTTGATGGGATTAGTACTCATCGTTTCCCAAAAGACCGGACAATGAGAGAGAAACGGGAGCGCTTGGTCTACACAGGCTGTGCACTGAAACCGTGCAAAGCTCACGCAGCCTGCTGGCGCTTCCGCAGGTGACGTCACGAATCTGGCTCCAGACTCCCTTGGGATTTTTCCAGACGCGTTTTGTTATTATTTTTTTCTGCTGTAGACAGATGGCCTTGTGCAAAATTACCCTTCTGGATGAGTGTGTAAAGGGACGTACTTTCATATATAAAAAAAAAACGAAATTGGTCCAGGATAAGCACTTTAAATGATGATTACTGCCTACTTTTTTTTTCCAAACTTTCCTGATTGTTACCAAAACAAAACAAAAAACTTCCAGCTTGATTACGTCAGCATTCGAAAAAGAGGGCGCGCGTCTTTTGACAAACCCTGTCCGAAATCGCGCCCTACTCACTATATAGGGCACAATATGGTGGGGACGCCATTTTGTAGTGCTGTCCGCGCTGAAAGAAATCAAATTAAAAGTCTCAAATTTGATTTAATAAAAGGCAGCGGCAAAGAAGAAAGTATTCAACCTAGATTTAAAGAACTGAAAGATGCAGCTACTTTGTATTTATTAATGTCGGAAACGCGCTCAGTATAATCTGAATTTATCACAAGAACACATGCATGTATTTATTATTTTGAAAACCCACCAGCCGACTGATCCGGCACGTTTTAATTGTGCGACAGTAATGGCGTAAATACCAGTGCGACGGAGTAGTGTCCGAAAGCGTTTTTTCCTCTATCCAGTAATTCCTTATACAGGGAGTAGTGAACGAATGAGCGATTTCGGACACAGGGAACGTTGGCAGATGTCAGTCACTTTTGGCCCTTTTCCACTACCCTTTTTCAGCTCACTTCAGCTCGCTTCAGCCCGACACGGCTCGCGTTTCGACTACCTTAGAGCAGCACGACTCAGCTCGCTTCAGCCCTACTCAGCACCCAAAACTCGCACCGTTTTGGAGTGGGGCTGAAGCGAGCCAAACCGAGCCGAGTGGGGCTAGGGGCGTGAGGAGACACTCCCCTGTGCACTGATTGGTGAGGAGGAGTGTCCTCACATGCCCACACACGCCCCGCGAGCGCGCTGGGATCTGTAAACACCATAAACCCGGAAGAAGAAGAATTACGAATTATGAGAATTTCTGAAGCCTTATGCGCCTCGCCTCATCTATACGCTCTTGCCAGTATCTGTTGGTGTTGTCGGTGACAACAAGCCACAGCACCAAGACCAGCAACACTAACGACTCCATGTCCTCCATGTTTATTGTTTACTATCCGGGTTGTGAGACTACCGCTTAAAAGCTCACTGATGTCACTGTTTGCGCCGCCTAACGGCATCACGTGACGTCCACCCACTTTCGCTAACTCCACCCAATGTGTCCACCCACTTCCAGCCAGCACGGTTCAGCGCGGTTGTAGTCGAAATGCAACTCCAACAGCCCCACTCAGCTCGACTCAGCCCAACTCAGCACGGCACGGCTCAGCCCGACTCAGCCGCGTTGGTGGTGGAAAAGCGGCATTTGATTTCCGCTGTACGTTTCACTTCCGTCCTACGATGTCTCGCACAGGTCTCGATGAATCTCGTTTACGGCCATCGCGTTGACATATGGACTGATATATTACAGAGCGCATTTCAAACACTCATAACTTGCTCTAGCAGCGACACAATAGCGATCAAAAATGCATTCCGATATTTAATAAAATGAGAAATAGGATTTTGACGATAAAAAATGTTGCCTTCAGTTCTCCTTTAAACGCACGCACACATACCCGCTATCTAGAAAAGCATTGCAGCTGCTCAAAATACATCCTCCAGCTCTGCTACTGTGCTCATGCAGAAAACATTTCCAAAATGCAACATGCTGGCCTCTTCCCAACACCTCCACACCTCCCTGGCTGCCTGCATGCCCCTGGAGGTTGGCTATGACGTCAGAGGCTGAGCTTCGGCTGGCCTCCAGCACTGTGGGCCCTTGATGGTTGTGGTGGGTCTGGTAAAGTGGGCACAGTGCAGGCAGCACATGGCAACGCCAGGTCTGTAATAACCTGTATGCACTCAGCAGACCATTTCACTAGTGCCCTTTCTCTGTAGTCCTCAGCAACCTCTTGCATTTGCTCATCAGCTCCAGTTACTCTCGCACACAAACATACGGATACGACGGTGAAAAGTTACGCGGTGTCTTTAGTGCTTTGCCAATTGCAAATCGGCACGTTTACTACGCAGTCCCTAAGAGATTGCATTTATTTGGAGATGAAGATGTACAGTCTAATTCAACTACAAGTTTGGCATTTTATTTTAACGAACCACGCCAGCGTATACGCTCCAAGTTCAATGGATGTGGTGAGGTCACTCTTTCTCCCTGCCAGGACCGTTTCTCTGCCAGTCCGATTCCATTCGAAAACCATGCACCGAAGCCAAACACCGCAAGCTGCACCATGTAGAAAATGACAGAACACATTTTTGTAGATCCGCAATAAATAGAGTGCAATAAAATTTTATGTGAAAACCGAGGAAGATGCAAGTCTTACAAAAACAACCACTACTCTCCTCGAAGCTATGCTTAAATTTACAAGTATTGAAAACAGTTTATAAAATCACATTTACTGTCTCCTTTACAAGGTGGCGGGAGAGAGGAAAAAAAAAAACCACCCAACCAAACAAAACGAAACACCATTTCCGAAAAACCAGCACAGATTGTGGCACAAATATCAAGTGGACACAGAAGGAGATTGTTGATAATAGCAGAGCTCGTGTTGCTTTTGCAGGACAGCATACCTGTAGGAGGGCTGCTGCTCTTGCGCTTCAGCCATCTGTCCACCGTCTCTGCGCTCACGCTCTCCAGCACAAACTCGTCCAGCATCTGCGGGTGCAGCGAAAGGTACGCCTTCACTTTCTCATCCGTCAGACCTGCAAGACAGCCACTGCCATCAGTCCCTGTGCTTCGCTTGTACAAATATCAGAGCAGTGCGAAACACATTTGTCACAGGCATTTCGAAGAACAGCTCGAGTGAACAGTATCAACAGTGAATGAAACTCGCGGCACCCGGAAGCATGAGGCTACGCTAACTGGCAAAGACTCTACCGTACGTGCTCGGCTAGAGGAGAAAATCCGACACCAGCACATAACCAAAGCTTAAAGTGCCATTCCACCATTGGATGTATTCTTTGGCATAAAATACAATATATTTTGACAACATATATAAATGGCATCACTAGACAGAGAAATCTTTTAGCTTCAAAATGATATATCAAACATAATTTGACAACGACAAGTATATTCATTTTGCGACCAAAGTCACCTACCCTTTTAATTTCCGCGCGTGATGTCATCGGCAGGTTCCCCTTCTTGTGTACCGTGTGACGTGGCACATATTATCAGCAATGGCGGATAGAACGCGATAAAAATAATACCAATAAATCTAGCTAATACCAATCAATCTAGCTAACTGAAAGATTAACTCAAAATTTTTCGCAATTTTTTTGGCCCCCATATACGAGGAGAAATGACTCTCTCACTTTGGGGGTTTCCTGGTCTAAAAATAGACCGACACGTGGTACACAAGAAGGGGAACCTGCCGATGACATCACGCGCGGAAATTAAAAGGGTAGGTGACTTTGGTCGCAAAATTAATATACTTGTCGTTGTCAAAAAATTATGTTTGCTATATCATTTTGAAGCTAAAAGATTCCTCTGTCTAGTCATGTTGTCATAAAATATATTGTATTTTATGCCAAAGAATACATCCAATGGTGGAATGGCACTTTAACTGAGGGGAAATTTTTTTTTTAAATATACACTACCGTTCAAAAGTTTGGGGTCACTTTGAAATGTCCTCATTTTTGAAAGAAAAGCACTGTTCTTTTCAATGAAGATCAGTTTAAACTAATCAGAAATCCACTCTATACATTGCTAATGTGGTAAATGACTATTCTAGCTGCTGGTTTTTGGTGCAATATCTCCATAGGTGTATAGAGGCCCATTTCCAGCAACTCTCACTCCAGTGTTCTAATGGTACAATGTGTTTGCTCATTGCCTCAGAAGGCTAATGGATGATTAGAAAACCCTTGTACAATCATGTTAGCACAGCTGAAAACAGTTGAGCTCTTTAGAGAAGCTATAAAACTGACCTTCCTTTGAGCAGATTGAGTTTCTGGAGCATCACATTTGTGGGGTCGATTAAATGCTCAAAATGGCCAGAAAAATGTCTTGACTATATTTTCTATTCATTTTACAACTTATGGCGGTAAATAAAAGTGTGACTTTTCATGGAAACACAAAAAATTGTCTGGGTGACCCCAAACTTTTGAACGGTAGTGTAAAAATCACAATTTCCTATATCAGCATAAAATTCACAGGACATAAAAAAAAAAAAGGGTTCTGTATCAAAGTCATTATTTGTCCGATAATGAGCCGATTAGTATTTAATGACTTTTTTCAATGTAATACCAGAGAAGAAAACAGCAATGATGGCGCATACCGTCTATTTACTTACAGTACGTGTTATTGCATAAAAATAACATATTACTGTAATTTGTAAACTTTTAGGGTAGTATGTGGTGAGTTTCAGCATTGGTGGACACAGGTTTTAACTCTTTACCCCTTAATGACGGCACGGTGGTGTAGTGGTTAGCGCTGTCGCCTCACAGCAAGAAGGTCCGGGTTCGAGCCCGGCGGCCGGCGAGGGCCTTTCTGTGCGGAGTTTGCATGTTCTCCCCGTGTCCACGTGGGTTTCCTCCGGGTGCTCCGGTTTCCCCCACAGTCCAAAGACATGCAGGGCTGAGGTGCTCTTGAGCGAGGTACCTGACCCCTGACTGCTCCGTGCGTGTGTTCACTGCTTCAGATGGGTTAAATGCAGAGGATGAATTTCACTGTGCTTGAAGTGTGCATGTGACGAATAAAGGTTTCTTCTTCTTCATGACGACCCCGTGTATATCCCATAATACAAGAAGCATATCTGTGTTGAGTATAGCTAAGCACGTCCTGGACTATAATTCACTCCGCATTCTTTACTGTTCCCTGGTTTTACTGCACTTAAATTACTGCTCAGTGGTGTGGGGAAATACGTAGAAATGTTCACTTCATGCAATAACTATACTTCAAAAAAGAGCTATAAGAATAATTCATAGTGCTGGTTACCGAGATCATACTAATTCACTATTCTTAAATTCAAAAGGTTTAAAATTCAGGGATATTATAGAATATAAAACTGTCTTAATAATGTACAAAGTAAGGAATTATAAAGTACCAAGGAATATCCAAACACTGTTCTCGGATAGAGAGGGGGGGGCTATAATTTTAGGGGGAAATTGAAATGTAAAATTCGCAGTGCTAGGACGACGTTAAAAATGTTCAGTATCTCTATTTGTGGAGTAAAGCTATGGAGCAGTTTGAATGTGGAGCTCATGAAATGTACAACTATAAACCAGTTAAAAAAAGGTATAAGGAACAGATCTTTATGAGGTATAGGGAGGAGGAATTACATTAACATTCTATTGATAATATAAGTGTATATATGTGGGTATGGGTACGTACGGATATATTATATAACAAGTGAGTATTTGTATATATATATATATATATATATATATATATATATATATATATATATATGTGTATGTACAGTGCATAATTGTATATAATATATAAGCATAATATGCATAATTATGATATGGGTGTCTGTGTACGTATGGATGTGTAGTTATAGGTGTGTATAAGTATGTACTGTATATATGTATGTGCATGCATAAGTATCTGTATATATGATTTGATCTATATTATACCACGTTGGTATGTTTTCTTTATTTGTTGCTTTTGTATATATATAGTTTATTATGGTGGAAAGTGGCGTTTGATTAGCGGTGGTATAGAGGGTTAGGATTTGATAAGTTATTTACTTCTTCCTCATCCTTTCCGAACATCATTATGTTACTGCCTTGTGGCTACGCTATTCTGTTTGTTTATGACAATGTTTTAATTATTGCATTTTTTATATATTTTTATATCTTCTTTACTGTTCGGAATAAAGCAATCAATCAATCAAATCAATCAATAATGACATATGACACCGGTGTGCATGCACCATAATGACGACTCTGAATTTGCCTCTACGTACGTATTTTACCCTTTACAGGTATCCCAGGTGAATATTTATGATAAAATGTATGAATTTGGAAAAGATCATTGAGCAGCGTTATCTAAAGCATCTTTGTAAAGTTGCAGTAATCATTTATTGTACACCATTTGAGATGAATTCTTCATGTAAAATGTGAAGATCGGTTTTCACACAGGTATTCCTCACCTTTCAGACACGACCTGCGAGTCGGTGAATGGTGAAACATAACTTTGAGTGAGTTTTGTATTCTGTGTCATGCCCTCTTTTCAAAAATGTATGATGTGTCATGATTGTTTCAGCATAATGAAGGAGAAAACTGATATGAACTAAACCTTGTCTTTAGACTTTTTTTCTTGTGAATATGTTCTAAGGGTGAACAGTATATACGTATACGAGGGTAGCTGTAGCACCTGCTTTAAAGGAACAGTCCACCGTACTTCCATAATGAAATATGCTCTTATCTGAATTGAGACGAGCTGCTCCGTACCTGTCCGAGCTTTGCGCGACCTCCCAGTCAGTCAGACGCAGTCCGACGCGCTGTCACTCCTGTTATCAATGTAGCTAGGCTCAGCATGGCCAATGGTATTTTTTGGGGCTGTAGTTAGATGCGACCAAACTCTTCCGCGTTTTTCCTGTTTACATAGGTTTATATGACCAGTGATATGAAACAAGTTCAGTTACACAAATTGAAACGTAGCGATTTTCTATGCTATGGAAAGTCCGCACTATAATGACAGGCGTACTAACACCTTCTGCGCGCTTCGGCAGCGCATTGATACGGAGCTCAGATATCAATGCGCTGTCGAAGCGCGCAGAAGGTGTTAGTACGCCTGTCATTATAGTGCGGACTTTCCATAGCATAGAAAATCGCTACGTTTCAATTTGTGTAACTGAACTTGTTTCATATCACTGGTCATATAAACCTATGTAAACAGGAAAAACGCGGAAGAGTTTGGTCGCATCTAACTACAGCCCCAAAAAATACCATTGGCAATGCTGAGCCTAGCTACATTGCTAACAGGAGTGACAGCACGTCTGACTGACTGGGAGGTCGCGCAAAGCTCGGAGAGGTACGGAGCAGCTCGTCTCAATTCAGATAAGAGCATATTTCATTATGGAAGTACGGTGGACTGTTCCTTTAAGGGGTAAAGCCTTAACTTTGGTCAAAATTTTTCATTTCAAATCCACGTCTGTTCACGCCAGCTCAACATCAAAAGACATCCAATGAACGCTTCGGATTTCGGCTACACGTGCTGTTTTTTTTTTCCCCAGTAAAATTGAGCGAGACATGATGGCAAGCATTTTCAAAACTGATTCGAATGCGTGAAGAAAATTATGGACGCCAGAGAAGCCTTCAAAATAGAAAGCAATTTAATACTCATTATCAGGGCTTTGAATTTGTAAAATTCACACAGGATGTTTTAAAAACGCTAGGACTTTCCAGAGGATCGGTCATGTTTTCAATCTGCATGCAATTTGACAGGATCAACCACATGAACATAAAACCGCCATGACATCTAGAACATTCAATTCATGTTATATTATAGGGTGTGGTTATTAAGAGAACGCACATATCCGATTAGTATCACGTACCGTCTAATACACAGAGTTTGATGTCAGGGGCAAAGACAGGTTTTAAAGTGCCATTCCACCATTGGATGTATTCTTTGGCATAAAATACAATATATTTTATGACAACATGACTAGACAGAGGAATCTTTTAGCTTCAAAATGATATAGCAAACATAATTTTTTGACAACGACAAGTATATTCATTTTGCGACCAAAGTCACCTACCCTTTTAATTTCCGCGCAGTGAAACGTGATGTCATCGGCAGGTTCCCCTTCTTGTGTACCACGTGTCGGTCTATTTTTAGACCAGGAAACCCCCAAAGTGAGAGAGTCATTTCTCCTCGTATATGGGGGCCAAAAAAATTGCGAAAAATTTTGAGTTAATCTTTCAGTTAGCTAGATTGATTGGTATTAGCTAGATTTATTGGTATTATTTTTATCGCGTTCTATCCGCCATTGCTGATAATATGTGCCACGTCACACGTCACGTGGTACACAAGAAGGGGAACCTGCCGATGACATCACGCGCGGAAATTAAAAGGGTAGGTGACTTTGGTCGCAAAATTAATATATTTGTCGTTGTCAAAAAATTATGTTTGATATATCATTTTGAAGCTAAAAGATTTCTCTATCTAGTGATACCATTTATATATGTTGTCAAAATATATTGTATTTTATGCCAAAGAATACATCCAATGGTGGAATGGCACTTTAAATTTGTGCACCATGGCGAGCATAGCGAGCCTAAAAATATATATTTTTTAAACTATTTTCGCGCGTAGCGTGCCGAAAATATTTGACGTATCATTTTTAGTAATTTTTTAACCAATTATAAATATATCGAGCAATAAAAATAATAGAAATTACATAATCATGTGCAAGTAGTGCTGTATCTAAAAAGTCAAAAGTTTTCTCCAACATTCTGAATAAATAAAAAAGATAAAAATAGTTCATGATCTTTTTATATGCATGAAAAATGGGAAACAATATGTAATATCAATCTATTTGCACAAGAGTATGGGCAGCAGAGAACTTTAAAATCTCAAACAGTGAAACAATAATGATCTAGAACAATCAAAATATCAAAAATATGACGTATATTATGTATCTGTCTAAATTAAGCTATTGATACATATCGAAAAAGCTAGAATATGTCAATTCAACAATATATCAATTAAAATAAAACAAGATATCAATATATAATATAACCACATAAAATAGTTTGTAGTATGTCTTTACATATATTAATAATATGTCCACTAGTATAATTAGTATAACAGTCATTCAACAACACAAAGTTATTACTCTTAGAATTATCACAAACCGACAGCCACGTGTTATCGTGAATCGTTGAGAATTTCACAACATAAACAAAGGAAGTTTACGACATTCAGACGTCAGAGACTCCGACACGGTTTACGGTAATCGCTAGACGCATTTCATGTTCACTTCATGTTATGAAGCGACTGAACAACAAATTGAAATATATATGCGCCAAAAAATGACATTTAACAATAATTTAAAAATATTTTGGGTTCTCCACCCTTATGAAACAGGATTCTAATTTGGGCGATTTTCGTATGTTCTATTTTGGGCCTTTTGACAAGCCCGTAATTTGGGCGCCGTTATACGGTATGTAATTGGGGCTGTATTTGCCCTTGGATGTTGATGTTGGATTGAAAATGAAGACATGGAAATGGCGCGTTCTTAAATTACTCTATGGGACTCGCTGTTTATTGTATTGCTGCGTCTCCAGGGAAAGACAGGCGGTCCTGATGGAGCTGAGGGAAGAAGACGCCCAACTTGATTGTGTTTAATAGGCAATTAAGTCCTTGTGTGTTTGCTAAGTGCTGCCGTTTATTGTCTTGGTTGTCAGCGCGGGCAGCCATTTGCTGAGCTAGTGTGGGGTTCTAATGCACTCAGTGGCGTCTGAGAGCCGATGCTGACGTACATCCTCGGATGTGGCCTAGCCTCTGTGGAAGCCATCCTTTAATGTTAACATTGTAATGTAGGCCAAGTATTGGAGCATCATGTCTGGATTGTATTTCTCAGTGTCTTTTTATTAGGCATCATTCGGTCAGACTAAACAAGTCACTCAGCATATCGTTTATATGCGTGAAAACAAAACTAGTATACAAAAGTGAATTGCTTAACGATTAAAATGAGGAAACGATCAAAGCATGGCATAGGAAAGGAGAAGGAACTGGAACAATATTAGCTTATGGCTTAATACTTAGAATCGTTTTACGTAAAAAAAAAATGGGTAAATGAAAGAAAGAAGAGGGTCTAGACAAGTTGTGTATGGATCTAAACCCTACAGCAGGAGATCAAGATCAGATGGATGCCTCATTAGTCTTTGAATACGAGTTGCTCGTTATCTTTTTGGGGTGATTATTTGCAGATCTGCTCCAGCCTGATAAAAGGTCATATATAAGTAGGAAATAAAACATGACCGGGTGTGCTGTTACACGATATAACCATGATGACGTGGTGCAATATGAGAATGTTATTTTACACTAATATTCTGCAATACTATACTCCTTGTTATGCCGGCTTTGGTTGTTTACACAGAAGTAAACAAAGCTGGCATAAAGCCGCTCCAGTTGGTTTTTACACAGCGTGTATTGCGATTTTAGAGACGTATTCATCAAGGCAACATCTCTTCCTGGGAAGTCCATGCTCATTTCAGCAAGACAGTGCCAGGCCTCATTCCGCACGGGCTACAACAGTGTGGCTTTGTAAACACAGAGTGCGTGCGCTTAACTGGCCTGCCGCCAGTCCAGGTCGGTCTCTTATTGAGAATGTATGGCACATCATGAAGATGACAATCACTGTGTCGAGCAGCTCAAGTCTTGTATCAAGCAAGAATGGACAAAAATTCGAATTGCAAAAAACTGTGATAATTAGTATCCTCAGTGGATTACGCTCCTACAACAGGATGTCGCATAACACAGTGTCGGCATCTAAAGTGATGTACGGTATAACGTACTATGTGTTGGAAATATCCCAAGCATAACAGTTGCTTCAGAACAACAATAACGGCAGGCAAGCTGAGCACTGAGGTGCTTTTGCTAGCAGTGTACATTTATACCACTCCTCAAACGCGAGCAAGGTTACTGAGCATAATGTTTCTGCGATCAGAAGTATGTTGGAAGAGAACTTAAAGATAAGAGGTAGAAAAGCACACGGACTGAGACGTCTGAATTTGCGCCGGTCTTGGAAAGAGAATCTTAAAACGTCAAAAACATCACACCCCTGTCCCGCCATGCCGGCTGTACCTTTTACATACAGTAGACGTCATTTCTGGCTCGGTTACTACCAACTGTTCAGGTCCAGAGGTGGAACAAAATGACTCCGTTCTGCATTCGGACCTTGTATTCCTGGGTTGAACAGGCTGTGTAAAAGGGGCTACTGATACACCCTGAAGTGGATTACGTTCCTATAACAGGATGTCCTGAAGCGATTTATTCCTTGTACACTACAGCAATTTGTAAATTATTACAATTTGTCATTATGGAACGCCCATGAGACCAGGTTAATGTTATATCAAGTTACAAAGTTCTCCCCCCCCCCCCGAAGTTGATCAGACACTTGTCAGGTCATCCTATTCTGAAGACTTTCCTGTGCTAGAATGCTTAAAGGAACAGCTTTACCTCTGTTACAAAGAGCAGACACCGGAGACTTTAACATTTATAGAAGTACTCTTTACAGAAAGCTTCACAGGTTCAACGATTAAACATTATCCATCCATCCATCCATCCATTATCCGTAGCCGCTTATCCTGTACAGGATCGCAGGCAAGCTGGAGCCTATCCCAGCTGACCATGGGCGAGAGGCGGGGTACACCCTGGACAAGTCGCCAGGTCATCGCAGGGCTCAATTAAACAATATTATTTGTTAAGCAGAACATTTTACCCGTCATCCAAGTCCTACTGTTGGTACAGAAATGTTAACGTACTAGAACTGGCATGTTACTATCAACCTGCGAGTTGACTTGCAGCTGGAATTGCTGTCCGGGCAGTTGTGTGTGCGCGTGTGCCATAGTCTACGTAACTCGTTGCATTATTTGTATTTCCTCACCGAGCGTCTCCGCTTGAAGAGGAACTTAGCTGGGAGGCACGTGTTCTGCATGGACACACACACACACACGCACACAGACACACAAATTATGAGGGATCGCAAAACCTGATCCGCGTCTGGATTTCAGCAGGGTAGCAAATGGCTACAGACTGTTTTGGTACACAACAACAAAAGCCAAACAGACGAGGAAGGCAGGGACTTGATGCTTTGCGCACTAAAGTTGATCCAGATGCACAAGTCATCCAGCCTTAACAGCAAATCTTGGAAAAACAAGCAAGGCAGTGTCATTCTGATAGCCTGCAGCCAGCTATGTGCTCTGTGTGCGCACCTCTCCTTTTTGGTCTCTTGCACAGATGCTGCGTGTTCATTAGGTTCTTTCACAGACGCCCGGGTCTTCGCGCAACACCATGTGCGCGTGAGCGCGCGCGCTTAGGAAAGAGTTTGAGGGGGGAGGGGGGGGGGGTTCGACTGACGTTGTCCAGACACGAGACAGTGCTCTTGAGCTGCATACAGCCTCACGAGACTCCTCAAGTCGGTGCTGACGCACATGGACAGAGTGCACTGCTTAATAAATCGACGACAGGAGGGGATGCAGAGACACAACAGCTAAAGCAAGAGCAGGGCAAGGGAGCGTCACGTCTCGCCTCGTCTGTCTTCTTTTCACCGGAAAGCAGAAAAGACTTCCTGAGTCTCTGAATTTATGAAGTGCACTCAGTTTTAGGCTGCTGAAAACGGTGCCAAAATAAAACTGTCCCTATTAATTGGTTTACGTCAAACTGTCCCTGCCGAACACTCGGCCAAAGACATGCTCTCACTTACTGACAGAAAGCACACGCTGACGCCAAGAGGGGTTGAAGGTTTTTGTCAGGTTTTTGATTTAACATCCTGCTGTTTACTAGAGCTCAACCCTTCACTTATTCCAACAAGGCAAGCCTCTGCCACTTTAAAACCACACAATGAAAAACTAGGGCACCTTGCTTCCAGCCGTCCCCTGCCTTAACCCCATGTCCTTCATAGTTCAGGCAACCAATTTTGGTGAGAATGCTAGCTGAGGGAATATGGTCAAATTAAATTACATCATCAGAGCTCGTTGGTTTGGACGACACCAGTCATGTCCTTCTGTTCCTTTTCTCCAATAGATTGTCCTGGTTTCCACTTTTGGCCTTACTATAGGATGGAAAGCCATCCAATAAAATGCTGCAAGGTCACCGTCCAGATCGGATTCCAGGATCACCTTCACCTCTTCTCCAAATCCGAACATGACAACAATGCAAGTGACTGGTTCAAACCATTTGTTAGTTGTTTTTTTTTTTTTTTAGGGTGTATTCAGACCAGGATAGTTCGATAGTTCACTTGCTTTGGTCCGAACCAAATGTTTTTTAATTTATTTTTTCATTTTGGTGCGGTTTGCTTTCACACTGTACATTTTAGTAAGCGGACCAAAATCTGTCAACAAAGCCACGCGCCCTGAGGTCGTTCAGCTATTGGTCAGAGACGACACGCGCACAAAGCGTTAAGTTCAAAAGTAGTCATGGAGGCTTTCCGTGCTGTTATTCTTTTTAATGTCATCAAAGCTATATGTTTTTTCCAGTTTTTATTGTTTTCACAATTGTGCGATTACTATGCTGTTGTACAAGTAATTTATCAGCGACGACTTCAAAGGGCAAGGCGGCTACGGAGGATAGCGCTGATGAGCGCACATCATGTTGTGACAGTTCTGGCTCTTCACGCAAGACGAAGGAGGTATGTGTCGGGATATTCGCCTTATGCATCGTAATAGATGAATTTCTTTTTTGCGTCACTAGTACCGCCACTTTTTGAAAGAATGTCCCTGATTTTAATGTAGGTCTGACGGAGTTTCTTCACTTTTAGCCGACATTGTTCTGGGGAGCGCGTGAACCCCTTCTCCTTCATTTTCTCACTGAATACAGCAAACACGTCGGCATTTTTGTGTGTTCTCTCCAAAAGCTCAGATATGTGGACATCTGCCCATATATCCACAAGGGGACGCGTTTCTTCCTCGGCCCACATTTGCCCCCTACTCATTTTTTGTACTCTGTAGTCTAGCCTACCACTGGTCTGAACGACTGTTGTAAGGTTCCCTTGACAACCGAAACAGTGTTTGCACTTTGCGGTGGAGTGTCAAGACACTGTTTCCCATAATGCTCGACAAACGACGGAAGCTCCCGAGGTACAAAAAAGCAAAACTGTCGGATTAGGTCCGGTCTGCTTTCACACCTCCAAAAGATCCGCACCAGGGTTCCTTTGGTTCGGACCGAGTCCGACCTTGCAGTTCGGTCTCGGTCCGCTTGTTTGGTCCGGACCAGAGTTCGGTGGTTTGTATTCAGACCAAACCAAAAGGTCCAGACCAAGGGAAATTTGGTTCGTTTGGTCCGGACCAAACAACGTAGGTGTGAATACGCCCTTAAACTGATAAAGCACGGTGTTTACCGATATGCCCTTGCAAATACAGGAAAACAGTTTAAAAAGTACCTGTGCTGCTGGAAGGTCCTTGTACCTTACATTTATTGGACTCTGGAAACAAACAAACAAAACAAAACAAAACAAAACAAACAGATTTCAAGACTCAAGTTCTACCCTACATATAGAACTACAGCTTAGATTTTTTCCATTTTTAATTTAGCAATCTAGAAATAAAACAAAAAAAAAAGCAAATGGAAGGTGCGCAAACGCAGGTAGTTAAAGTGCATATCACGGGTAAATTCAGGAGCAAGATCAATGTAATTCTCCTATTTTATATTAAACTTTGGTCAAATATCTGTCACATTTTGTGCAATTTTTTTTTTTTTTTACCTTGCACGATACCAGAAAAATTCAGTTGAAAATCAAGCCATTTGATGCGAATTGGTCCGCCTCGGAAAAAACTTGGCATTTGGATTTCCCGGCAAACATTGATTTTCGTGACGTCGCGTGCGGGACGCCTCCCTCTGAATCCTACGTCAGCGCTGGTTTGTTTGAGAAAACGACCTGGTGGTTTTCTGCAAATTTCTTCAACGTTATCGCGTAATTATTAAAATGGTTAACAGATGTATCGTAGGAGGGTGTAGCAACACCAATCTTGATGGGATTAGTACACATCGTTTCCCAAAAGACCGGACAACGAGAGAGAAATGGGAGCGCTTGGTCTACACAGGCTGTGCACTGAAACCGTGCAAAGCTCTCGCAGCCTGCTGGCACTTCCGCAGGTGACGTCACGAATCTGGCTCCAGACTCCCTTGGGATTTTTCCAGACGCGTTTTATTTTATTTTTTTCTGCTGTAGACAGATGGCCTTGTGCAAAATTACCCTTCTGGAGGAGTGTGTAAAGGGACATACTTACATATATAAAAAAAAAAAAAAAAGAAATTGGTCCAGAATATGCACTTTAAGTAACCTAACCAACAATCATTCAACAGCTTCTTATTCTGATTTTGTTGTTGGGGCGGCACGGTACTGTAGTGGTTAGTACTGTTGCTTCACAGCAAGAAGGTTCTGGGTTCGAGCCCAGTGGCCAACGGGAGCCTTTGTGTGTGGAGTTTGCATGTTTTTTCCGTGTCTGCGTGGGTTTCCTCCGGGTACTCCGGTTTCCTCGACAGTTCAAAGACATGCAGTTAGGTTAACATGGGGCAGCCACGGCCTGAGGTTGGGCTGAAGTGCCCTTGAGCAAGGCACCTAACTCCCAACTGCTCCCCGGGGCGCTATAGCATAGCTGCCCACTGCTCTGGGTATGTGTGTGCGCTCATTGCTTATTTGTGTATGTTCACTGCTTCAGATGGGTTAAATGCAGAGAAGGAATTTCACTGTGCTTAAGTTAATATGTGACAAATAAAGGCTTGACTTCAATGGATAATTATATCCTGTTGAAGGGAAACAGGAGGATTACCGTCAAGGAAGACGACATAATCAACAACAAAATTGCCTCAATATGTCAAATCTCAGAGAAAGTAAACAGCGTGGTTTAAAACAGCTTCACTGTCATCTTGAAGCGGAGGTGTGACAGAATGCGGGTGGGATAAAAAGCTATTTACTCAGAATGCTAGCCTCAGCTAAGCTAATGGCGATCTGAGTACACAAGCTCTTCATCCCACCTGCATTCTGTCACACCCCGCCCCCAACTCTGTGATTGGTTGCTCGATTATTGGCAACAAGTGCGTACTGAGCCGTCAAATCGGCTGCGTGGGAGCTTAAACAACGCACCAATAACAGCGACAGAATGAATGGGAAATTAACATATCTACAGTGTTGCTCAAAAGTTTGTGAACCCTTTAGAATTTTTTATATTTCTGCATAAATATGACCAAAAAAACCCATCAGATTTTCACACAAGTCCTAAAAGTAGATAAAGAGAACCCAATTAAACAAATGAGAAAAATATATGACCAAGTATAATATTTAAGGAAAATGATCCAATGTTGCATCTCAGTGAGTGGCAGAAATACATCAACGGTTTTCTTTCAGTATCTGGCGTGACCCCCTTGTCCAGCAATAATTGCTAGTCAATGTTTCCAGGAACTGTTGATCAGTCCTACACATCAGCTTGGAGGAATTTTCACCCATTCCTCTGTACAGAACAGCTTCAACTCTGGGATGTTGGTGGGTTTCCTCACATGAACTGCTCGCTTCAGGTCCTTCCACAACATTTCGATTAAGGTCAGGACTTTGACTTGGCCATTCCAAAACATTAATCTTTATTCTTCTTTAACCATTCCTTGATAGAATGACTTGTGTGGTTAGGATCGTTGCCTTGCTGGATGACCCACCTTCTCTTGAGATTCAATTCATGGACAGATGTCCTGACATTTTCCTTCAGAATTCGCTGGAATAATTTAGAATTCATTGCTTCATCAATGATGGCAAGCCGTCCTGGCCCAGATGCAGCAAAACAGGCCCAAACCATGACACTATCACCACCACGTTTCACAGATGAGACAAGGTTCTTGTGCTGGAATGCAGTGTTTTCATTTCTCTAAACATAACGCTTCTCATTTAAACCGAAAAGCTCTAATTTGGTCTCATCAGTCCATAAAACCTTTTTCCAACAGCCTGCTGGCTTGTCCACATGATCTTTAACAAACCGCCGACAGACAGTAAATGTTCTTTTTGAACAGCAGTAGCTTTCCCTTTTTTGCAACCCTGCCATGCACACCATTGCTGTTCAGTGTTCTCCTGATGGTGGACTCATGAGCATTAGCCAATGAGAGAGAGGCCTTCAGTTGCTTAGAAGTTACCCTGGGGTCCTTTGTGACCTTGTGGACTAGTACATGCCTTGCAATTGTAGTCATCTTTATTGGTTGACCACTCCTGGGGAGGGTAACAGTGATGTTAAAATTTTGTCCATCTGTCTGACCGTGAATTTAGGAGTTTAAACTTTTTAGAGATTGTTTTGTAACCCTTTCCAGCGCATCAAGGGCTCTTTTCCTGAGTTCCTCAGAAATCTCCTTTGTTTGTACCATGGTACACTTCCAAAAACATGTGTTGTGAAGATCAGACTTTGACAGATCCCTGTTCTTTAAATAAAAAAAAATAAAAAATAAAAAAACAGGGTGCCCACCCACACCTCACTGCCATATATGGAGAACACTGGACTCTAATTTCACCTTCAAATTAACTGCTAATCTTAGAGGTTCACATACTTTTGCCACTCACAGATATGTAATATCGGACCATTTTCCTTAATAAATAAATGACCAGATATAATATTTTTGTCTATTTTTTTTAAAAATCAGGTTCTCTTTATCTACTTTTTGGTTATATTTATGCAGAAATATCGAAAATTCACAAACTTTCAAGCACCGCTGCATCCAAGTCAGTTAGCCATGCTGAGCTCAATGACGTGATCGTAAAACAGTCAGTCAGACTGTTGATGAAACGCCCTGTCGAATTTTCATGCTTAGCTTGGCCCCCTGTAATCAGCAAACAAGCTGTTACAATTAACATGTCATATCTCAGTGAAAACAAACACCGAGTTTACTTGTTAATCCTGTGTCACGGGATTCCTGTTGTCCTTTACGTCACACCACCAAGTAAATAGGTGAAAAGCTTTTAGTATATAGTCTCGATTGTACATTTTGGATTAACGGATATTGGATTTTTTTGCGTTTGAGGAGCTATACTGAAAAATGATGCAAAATTCTATTCTGGTGATACATTTTTTTGAAAACAGACAATTTTGTGTTTTCCAGTTTTTGCTTCAGAATCAGAAATCCGAATCAATCAGTCAGTCAATCAATGCTGTGTAAAGGGATCCTGGAAATAGACGTCATTTTCATTCGCAAATTATAAAAGTTTTTTCTTTTGCTTTGGGTCTACTACATTCCAGAAAGACATGCTATGTACTATGAACGTACGATGAGGCTCAAACACAGTGCTGCTGCTCGTCAAAATGGGATCCTTATGCACCTTGTCATGAGAATACCTGTATGATTTTAGAGGAAGATGGAGAATGTTCATTCATGAGTGATGAAAATAATGCAAGTTATTATTTTTTACACTGAATTCAATAATTTTCTTGGAGACCAAGATCTATCTATCTATATATATGACATTATGGTCAAAAAATAAATTTTCTAATTTTAATATTTTTTTGCATTTACCTAACACTCAATGTTTCTTTTGTCATGTTTAATAAGAATAAAGATAGTATCTTGCTTTATCTGGCCTCCACTGTGGGAAATTTTTTTGATTACAATTCAAATGCTTTTGTAAAATTGATTTCCATATAAAATAACTCCATCATGAAGAATTAAAGCCCCTCCTTCACAGAGGAGTGAAAATATTGAATAAATTTCCTCTTTTTGGTTGCTTGGGTTAAAAATGCCAAGTTATGATGACTGAATTGATTATTCACTTAAATATGAATAATATGATACATTTTGGGGATTTGATTTGGCGAAATAGGACACAATGGAAAAATCAAGAACACACCGGAAAGATGAGAATAACGGCGGTGGTAAAAGAACAGCGACTGTACCGGCTGAAGGTCGCGCGGGTCTCTGCTGCGCGCGCGAGCAACGGGACATCACTACCGCACCGGACGGAGCGCGAGGTGGGGGCGGGGCAAAATGACTGGCCGTAGATTCTATCAAAAGTTTGATTTAAATTGACCATGGCTGTAAAATATTGGCTAAAAACACGGAAACGGTACAAAATATGAAAGTAAGATGAAAAAGAAACATTCTATTGCCTTATACTGCAAGACTAAAACAAAATAAAACTGTCAAAACTCTCCTTTTCAGCGATAACGTCCGAACAGATCACCTGCGTAACAGAAAGACCGCAAACGGAAGCACGATCAACTTCTAACTGCTGGAGTGGAAAATTCCATTCTACACATGCAAATTGTTAATGTGTGTCCTTCCCCACACACACACACACACACACACAACACGCTACGGTAAAAAATAGACCACAACTCATTTTATAGCTCAGAAATTCATACAAGACCAGCTACCATCGTAACATATTCTGTAAGAAACATATTCTATACCCAACTTTCAGCTTTCGTTTTAAAAAACAAAATCACAGATTTATAACTAAATTTTTATATGGCGTAGTGATTTTAAGTTACTACTTTTGGTGAGGTCGTGACCTTGACCCTGAGGCTTTCCGTTCAGATCAAAACACACGATCGTATTGGTTTTGGGTCTGCGGGAAACGGAGTTACAGTACAACGGTGATCAAATATTTTGCATGATGTTTTATTACGGTTATGATTATTCTGTGAGCGCACCAATCCTTAGGTGGATAAAGTTACAACTTAAAATACAATTAGTGATAACTGTAGACTTTTCAGTGGACTACAGCCTTTTTAAGGGAATGCGATGTAGTCGACCGTTTATCATGTCCCAGATCAAGCCGCCATTTTTCCACAAATTTGCAGAATTTTTGCCAAATTCTGAAGAGTATTCACATCAAAGATTTAGTTTTATCTGTATTATTTCTTTCATCCTTTTATTTCAAATTAAAACCAACATCACCATTCAAAACCGTACAGTTTATTGACTGAGTATATTTAGTGGGGCACCCCCACAGTACCCAGTTTCTGAGACAGACCCATATATATATATATATATATATATATATATATATATATATATATATATATATATACACACACACACAGCATGTGATCGGTGTGGGCTCTATGGAGCGGTGGGTAGTACGTCAAGAAATATGGCTTCAATTTGGAGCTCAATAAAACGTCCTTTAGGCTGGGCCACAGAAGGAAACTGCTGACGATAGACTCCAACCCCTCCCTAGAAGATTCGTTGTTTTTCACACTCACTATTGTGGAGTCCTCTGGTCAGATTCGAACAGGAGGGAAAAGTGAAGCAAGTGTTCATGGGAAAGCCTGGTTACACAACAGCCTGCAAGCTGTGCTTTTGGAGAATACACTGGGCCCTTACAATTGGAGTGTCCTCATTAAATGCTCAACCTAGAGCTACACAAGCACTTCTTGTTCAGAAGAGGGTTTTTTTTAAATAAAAAAAAAAAGTCAAATCTACAAACGCTACAAAAAACATCACACAACCTCACTGGGAATTGAATGCACGTCAGATGATGAAAATGCAATTATTAATGTCTTAAAAATACAATAAATATCCTTAAACTATGAACTATGATCCTATAATTGTGCACCATAAATATGGTATGTAGAGACAAGGTTAGCTCTTCGTTAGAGTGATCTAACATCAAGGTTAGAGCCTTCATTGAGTTTGAGAATTTTCTGAAATTTGTCTTTCTTCAGCAGTAAAACTTTGTATGCATTCTGATTAATACTTCAGTACTTCATCAAAATAATTTAAAAGACAACTGAAGGCAAAATTATCATCAAAATTATATTTCTCATCTCATCTCTATCTGCTTTATCCTGTTCTACAGGGTCGCAGGCAAGCTGGAGCCTATCCCAGCTGACTACGGGCGAAAGGCGGGGTACACCCTGGACAAGTCGCCAGGTCATCACAGGGCTGACACATAGACACAGACAACCATTCACACTCACATTCACACCTACGGTCAATTTAGAGTCACCAGTTAACCTAACCTGCATGTCTTTGGACTGTGGGGGAAACCGGAGCACCCGGAGGAAACCCACGCGGACACGGGGAGAACATGCAAACTCCACACAGAAGGGCCCTCGCCGGCCACGGGGCTCGAACCCAGGACCTTCTTGCTGTGAGGCGACAGCGCTAACCACTACACCACTGTGCTGCCCATTATATTTCTCATTTTATTAAATATAAGAACGCGGTTTTGATCGCTATTTTGTCGCTGCTGTAGCAAGTTGTGAGTGTTTGAAATGCGCTCTGTAATATATCAGTCCATATGTCAAAGCAATGGCCGTAAACGAGATTCGTTGAGACCTGTGCGAGACATTGTAGGACGGAAGTAAAACGTACAGCGGAAATCAAAGTGACCGACATCTGCCAACGTTGTCAAAAGACGCGCGCGCCCTCTTTCGAATGCTGACATAATCAAGCCGGAAGTTTTGTTTGTTTTGATAGCAATCAGGAAAGTTTGAAAAAAGTAGGCAGGAATCGTCATTTAAACTCGTTTTTGTGCAAGATTTCGTTTGGAAAACAGTTTTCAAAATGGCGGCGCTGACACCTGGCTGACACTTGACGTTTCGAAGTCTCGCACAAGTCTGGTGAAGATCGCGCAGATATGGTAAGCGACGCCTGCCGTGGACCAGACGAACCAAATTCAACACGGCTAAAAACCGAATAGGCCGATAAGTATCGTATTTAATTGCGATTAGTTGCCAATACGAGTCACGATATAAGGTTACTAAAACCGAAAACGTAACTGAATTACACATTAAGAAATAAAGCAACTTTAAAAATGACTTCAGTTCCCCTTTAATGGGTATTATTTTAAAATAATACCCATTAAATCAACAATAATGGTACACTCTTGAACACAAGATACTGCAAAACAAGCAATCTCCACTCAAGTTTCAATATGTAAGTGAATCCCTAAACACACATGCATTCACACGAAGATTACGAACACCCTTTCTTTACGTCAGATCTCAGAGTTCTGCCCGGAGCGCAGTCCTTCCCTTTTCTGCAAGTAGACTCAGGAAGATATCAGGCCCTGGGGATGGACAGGAGCTCATGGGTTTGGTGCAAATACTTTTCATCCCACACTGACCCTGATGGTATGATCCCTGCTGGACAGCTCAAGGGCCACCTTCACTCAGTCCCTCCATGTGGTGCAGACCACTGGCCCTCAGTGAACCCCTTCCAACGGAGACAGGGCTGGGGTTGGTGCTGGAGCAGTGCTGGCACAGGACACCAGTTCACCTTGAGTGGGGAGCAGTACTAATGCCAGTCCCACTGTCTGTCTGACGTAACAGCAATCGGTCATGCTGAAATACGGTTTGGCCTGTAGATACAGTTTATGTATTGAGGGAATGCCATTTGAGGGAAATATTGGCAAAGGAAGGGGGGGATTACATGATTAATTAATTAGCATTGTCCCTGTAAAGGCTACGACTAAATTTTTCCATGGATCACATTATGAATTTAAGTGAGCTGTAAGCATAACACGCTCAGGAAGTGCAGGATCAAGTGCAATTTTATAAGATAACGAATAATAAAAGTTGGAAGCCATTTTAAACCAAGCCAAATTTGCACTGAGAAATGTGATGATTACAACTAGGACTATTCCTGCAGCTATATATTTTGCCAATATATTAGACTCCTATTACAACCCCGATTCCAAAAAAGTTTGGACAAAGTACAAATTGTAAATAAAAACGGAATGCAATGATGTGGAAGTTTCAAAATTCCATATTTTATTCAGAATAGAACATAGATGACATATCAAATGTTTAAACTGAGAAAATGTATCATTTAAAGAGAAAAATTAGGTGATTTTAAATTTCATGACAACAACACATCTCAAAAAAGTTGAGACAAGGCCATGTTTACCACTGTGAGACATCCCCTTTTCTCTTTACAACAGTCTGTAAACGTCTGGGGACTGAGGAGACAAGTTGCTCAAGTTTAGGGATAGGAACGTTAACCCATTCTTGTCTAATGTAGGATTCTAGTTGCTCAACTGTCTTAGGTCTTTTTTGTCGTATCTTTCGTTTTATGATGCGCCAAATGTTTTCTATGGGTGAAAGATCTGGACTGCAGGCTGACCAGTTCAGTACCCGGACCCTTCTTCTACACAGCCATGATGCTGTAATTGATGCAGTATGTGGTTTGGCATTGTCTCATCTCATCTCATTATCTGTAGCCGCTTTATCCTGTTCTACAGGGTCGCAGTACCGGCTAGTGGCCTAGTGGTAGTGTGTCCACCTCTCGATCGGGAGATCGTGAGTTCTATTCACGGTCGGGTCATACCAAAGACCATCATAAAAATGGTACCTACTACCATCTGGCAAGGCACGCTGCAATACAGATGCGAGTGGGGAGTTAAACTCTCGTGGTTACCAGAGGACTAGCCCCCCACTGTAACCCTAGCTATGTAATGGGCGAGAGGCCGAGGGCTATAGAAACGGAGATCGGCGCCGCCCGATGCGCCACATGGCGCGGGGAAGGACTTTGACAGGGTCGCAGGCAAGCTGGAGCCTATCCCAGCTGACTATGGGCGAAAGGCAGGGTACACCCTGGACAAGTCGCCAGGTCATCACAGGGCTGACACATAGACACAGACAACCATTCACACTCACATTCACACCTACGGTCAATTTAGAGTCACCAGTTAACCTAACCTGCATGTCTTTGGACTGTGGGGGAAACCGGAGCCCCCGGAGGAAACCCACGCGGACACGGGGAGAACATGCAAACTCCACACAGAAAGGCCCTCGCTGGCCACGGGGCTCAAACCTGGACCTTCTTGCTGTGAGGCGCCAGCGCTAACCACTACACCACCATGCCGCCCGGTTTGGCATTGTCATGTTGGAAAATGCAAGGTCTTCCCTGAAAGAGACGTCGTCTGGATGGGAGCATATGTTGCTCTAGAACCTGGATATACCTTTCAGCATTGATGGTGTCTTTCCAGATGTGTAAGCTGCCCATGCCACACGCACTAATGCAACGCCATACCATCAGAGATGCAGGCTTCTGAACTGAGCGCTGATAACAACTTGGGTCGTCCTTCTCCTCTTTAGTCCGAATGACACGGCGTCCCTGATTTCCATAAAGAACTTCAAATTTTGATTCATCTGACCACAGAACAGTTTTCCACTTTGCCACAGTCCATTTTAAATGAGCCTTGGCCCAGAGAAGACGTCTGCGCTTCTGGATCACGTTTAGATACGGCTTCTTCTTTGAACTATAGAGTTTTAGTTGGCAACGGCGGATGGCACGGTGAATTGTATTCACAGATAATGTTCTCTGGAAATATTCCTGAGCCCATTTTGTGATTTCCAATACAGAAGCATGCCTGTATGTGATGCAGTGCCGTCTAAGGGCCCGAAGATCACGGGCACCCAGTATGGTTTTCCGGCCTTGACCCTGATGCACAGAGATTCTTCCAGATTCTCTGAATCTTTTGATGATATTATGCACTGTAGATGATGATATGTTCAAACTCTTTGCAATTTTACACTGTCGAACTCCTTTCTGATATTGCTCCACTATTTGTCGGCGCAGAATTAGGGGGATTGGTGATCCTCTTCCCATCTTTACTTCTGAGAGCCGCTGCCACTCCAAGATGCTCTTTTTATACCCAGTCATGTTAATGACCTATTGCCAATTGACCTAATGAGTTGCAATTTGGTCCTCCAGCTGTTCCTTTTTTGTACCTTTAACTTTTCCAGCCTCTTATTGCCCCTGTCCCAACTTTTTTGAGATGTGTTGCTGTCATGAAATTTCAAATGAGCCAATATTTGGCATGAAATTTCAAAATGTCTCACTTTCGACATTTGATATGTTGTCTATGTTCTATTGTGAATACAATATCAGTTTTTGAGATTTGTAAATTATTGCATTCCGTTTTTATTTACAATTTGTACTTTGTCCCAACTTTTTTTTTGGAATCGGGGTTGTAGTTCACTGCTTGCCATCTGCACATTCATACATCATGTTAGTCTTTTTTCAAAATGATTTTTAAATTGGCTCTTGCATTCATGCTATACTGAATTACATTTGACAACAAAGAGGAAAAAAAAGTCAGTATTATCTATACCCTGATTTTATTTTAACCCCCCCCCCAGGCTTTAACGCAAATGCTTGCGTTTAAAGGTACTGGTCTAGATGCTACTGAAAAAAAAATTTAAAAATCATCCCATCTTGCATGGTTCGGCTTAAAGCTATACGGCCTTTTGATTTCATAAAATCGGTGAAATTTTAGTTACTTCTGAAATTTGGTCATTGTGATATGTTTATTTCTGCAATCTCTCTCTCTCTCTCTCTCTCTCTCAAAAAAGAGAAAAAAAACCCAGGCCATTCTGTGGAGGGGATTCCCTCGCAAATAATGTGCATGAACTCGCTCGCTTCGCGCAGTCAAGCAGACAGAGGATGTCCATGTGTGCATGCGCAGGTTTACCACCTTCTTCTTCTTTTGGGTTTTACAGCAGCTGCCATCTACAGGTTGACCTTTGACGGTGCACTGACAGTTCCATCATTCTGTCGCTAAACGAACAGCTGATCACACCGAGGTGCTCACTCACCGCCGATATTTATTAGTTTGGTCCTGCGTTTCCTTTCCTTCACATATAACATAACGTCTTTTCTTCTCGCTTTCCGTTACTGTAGTCGGTCTTTCACGTTTCATTCGCACACTCACGTCCTCCATTTTTCTCTCCGGTTTCAAATTTGTATCCCACAATGCCTTGTGCAAATGGGGAAAGCCCACCACGTGATGCATGATGCTGTATCTTGAATTGGGTAATGGTGAAGCAGGAAAAAATAGCAGAGAACTTCAGGCTATGTGGCCCTAAATTCATTAATTGCTTTATTTAAAAAAAAAAAACCTAATAAAATTGGAAGTCTGCGATTCAAATTCAGTAGCTTTTGGTCCACTAAACAAAAATAATTGGGTGTCGGGAAAATTCTTTTTATGACCTAAACTTGAAAAATCTGAAAGGCAGTACAGCTTTATGAAAAATCTGGCATCTTCAGGAGGCGTGAACTATATGTAGGTGATTTGAATTGAAATGTATCCGAATATAAAATACTTTCATAAGTACTGACATACTTCTGACGCAATGCCTTTGGCAAAGTGGAATTCTTTTTTTCCCCACATATCCCAGTTTGTTAAGACACTGGGGTCAGAGTGCAGGGTCAGCCATGACCCAGCACCCCTGGAGCAGAGGGGGTTCGGGGCCTTGCTTGAGTGTCCAACAGCGGCAGCTTGGCAGTGCTGGGACCTGATGGGTTACCCAAAGCCTTAAAGTGCATATTCTGGACCAATTTCATGTTTTTTTTTTTATATGAAAGCATGTCCCTTTACACACTCATCCAGAAGGGTAATTTTGCACAAGGCCATCTGTCTACAGCAGAAAAAAAATAAAATAACAAAACGTGTCTGGAAAAATCCCAAGGGAGTCTGGAGCCAGATTCGTGACGTCACCTGCGGAAGCGCCAGCAGGCTGCGCGAGCTTTGCACGGTTTCAGTGCACAGCCTGTGTAGACCAAGCGCTCCCATTTCTCTCTCATTGTCCGGTCTTTTGGGAAACGATGAGTACTAATCCCATCAAGATTGGTGTTGCTACACCCTCCTACGATACATCTGTTAACCAGATGTAACCAGATACATCTGTTAACCAGATGACATATTTGACCAAAGTTTAATATAAAATAGGAGAATTACATTGATCTTGCTCCTGAATTTACCCGTGATATGCACTTTAACTGTGGAGACACCACTGCTCCTATTTTGGGGTGACTCCGATTACAGCTCCAAATGCACTACATTTTTTTTTTTACCTCCTTACAAAATTTACTCTGGTTCCAGATAAAGGACTTTTTGGTTTAATAATTTTTGTGGTCCAAAAATCATACTCTTATCTCCATTCATTACTAACCAAAATGTTTTCCCCATGTTTCCATATTTACAGCCCAGCTCATTGATGAGTGCAAGCCAACCCAACATTTTAACATTTTATCTTCTCTATTGTTTGTGTCAGAAAGCACCATGATTATCCATTTTAATCTTCCAAGTTGGTGATTCATAGTCCAGATATGCACTTTTCATAAAGCTTGACTGATCAAATCTCCTAAGCTGTCTTTACCCTCCAAACGACTGTCAACACACCAAATTACAGGAGTGCATCTTCTTGGATTCACTCTTGACAAAAGTATTTGCTCTTGAAGAATTGGCTGATTTGGCCAACACTTTTTGGCTGCTCTTGCACCAGGAAAGTCTTCGAAGCTTTGCATATTCATCTGCTGCTCATACATAGTCTAGGTCAGCTGGGGTAAACGCCATCAGTGTTATTGATGAAACGTTGCATAAATGACCTGCATACTGACTTTATCGCCTTCTTACACAACACCTATATTGGTAGAGGAACTAGAGAAGATGAGCAGTTTATACAATTCTTTTTCAAAAAGTTTTGATCATTTCGTTCTGGGGTCACCGAGAGAGTTCATAGTAGGCCAAGACGCCGTCAAATCAAGTTTTAAAGAACTGAAAAACGACATGACAGGATTTTAGCCAGATTTCTGAATAGCACAGTGATCATGTTCCCCTCGATTTCTATGCAACGTTTTACGCAGTGTCCCTCAAAGCCCATGTGCTGTCATTCCAACACTGTTTAACCTCATCTCATCTCATTATCTCTAGCCGCTTTATCCTGTTCTACAGGGTCGCAGGCAAGCTGGAGCCTATCCCAGCTGACTACGGGTGAAAGGCGGGGTACACCCTGGACAAGTCGCCAGGTCATCACAGGGCTGACACATAGACACAGACAACCATTCACACTCACATTCACACCTACGCTCAATTTAGAGTCACCAGTTAACCTAACCTGCATGTCTTTGGACTGTGGGGGAAACCGGAGCACCCGGAGCAAACCCACGCGGACACGGGGAGAACATGCAAACTCCACACAGAAAGGCCCTCGCCGGCCCCGGGGCTCGAACCCGGACCTTCTTGCTGTGAGGCGACAGCGCTAACCACTACACCACCGTGTCGCCACTGTTTAACCTTTTAGTTAAAAAAAAAAAATCACAAAATTCAAAAATAACAAGATGAGTCACTTTTAGTATCTTCGTCATAGTGAAGAAACGATAAAGTAGGCTTTGTGTTATTGCGCAAAACTTAACCAAATACGCATTAACAAAAGGCAACGGTTTTGTTTCTTAGTTTTGAGTGTTTGAACTTTATGGGCTAGAACAGTCTCCATTTTAGATGCCGCCATAAAAAGTCCTATCATGAATAAAAGAGAAAAGACTCAGTCATACAGGTCCAGCCACTACATTTCACAGAGACAGGGTGATGCAACAGGTCTTTATTGCACAATCTCTTCATTCCATCACCCTAATACATGTTACGACATCTTTCAATTACGTAAAATGCTTTTCTGTTTTTTGGGGCCCGATATTGGTATCTTATTGTAAACCCTATGCATTTGAGCTGGCTGTCCTGGATATAAACATGCACTTCACTAAAGAAACCAAACTGGTAACCCTAAACAACAGATTTTAGGGGTGTTCACACGGCAACTTTTACTCCGGTGTAGCACCGGGGCTGCCCCGGTAGAGCGTTCACACGGTACAAAGTTATACCGGTGTAGCCCCTGAAAGCTGCTTAAACCGGTGCAAATCTAACCCTGCTCGGGAGGTGGTTTAAGAAATTTACTCCGGAGTAAATGCTAGTTTGCGGGGCAGCACCGATATAAAATGGGACGTCTGAACGCTACAGGGATAGACTCGCTACGCGTGAGGAGAGTTGATTACATACGGGCATTGCATAATTTGCATCCTGGTATTTTGCGCTTCCAAAATGGCGAATATCAACAACAACAGAGCTGCGTGTCTTCCAGTGTTGCCAGATTGGGCGGTTTTAAGTGCATTTTGGCGGATTTGAACATATTTTGGGCTGGAAAATGTCAGCAGTATCTGGCAACACTGGTGTCTTCATCCACGTTGTTTTCCCGGCGCTTGGTGATGCTATGACAACCGGGAAAAGGAAGTACATTTTCACGCATGCGCATATTTCATTTCCGCATTATTACTATCGTATAGCACGGTCGCAAAAACTGCCGTGTGAACGCAAGTGGGGCTGCACCGGTGCTAACACGCTTCTCTCTAGTAAGCAGGTTTGTGACGTGTGAACGCTCCACAAAATTGTGACCCCTCACCGAATCCAGGGACACATGTCGGCCGAAACAAATCCGAGATAATCGCAAAAGCAGCATTTTTTTTTCGAAATTTGTGATTTTTGTTTTTTTCCATCATGTGCAAGTTGAGATCTTGAAGAATGCAATCAGTATTTCAGATAATAGATTGTTTTGTTGGAAAAGCAAACATTTTTTGTTGCAAATTATCTCGTTTTTGTCAGGACTGTAGCCTGCTGGGGGGTGTGGGTAAATTACCATATGAGCCATTCACATGATGATTTAAGTCTTTTGGGTTTTTTTTCCACGAATCAGCTGTATGATCCGAGTTGAGCGCATGGCTACTTAACTGCATACAGGCGTGTGATTTCACTATGGAATGAGTTACTAAACAGAGCGCAGAGGAGCAAACACCGCGAAGCAAACAGACACTCGGTATTTACATCGGAGATCACCATTTCTAGCAAAAAAAAAAACCGCAACCTCGTTTTCCAGATTGAATGGAATACTTGAATGATCGGATGATACTCGGACCGTTGTAGGATTACATTCCATCGGAGGCACTGGTGTGTGCAAGGCGCCGTTTCTCTTTCTGATGGGGTAAGTTTATTAATCTACGGCTGTGTGGTTATTTTTGCATGTAACGGAGAGTGTTGTGGTTTGGTTAAGCCTAGGTCACAACCGGACGTACGATTTTTTGGCCGTGTGATTTTTGGCGTTTCCCAAATCGCTGCGGTTTTTTTTTTTGTTCACGGAGAAAGACGCGCGTTGGCCGTAAGTTTGTCTTGCAACCTGAAAAAAACGTAAGCGCCTGTAGAGTTTGTTTGACATGACAAAGAGCCTCTGCGGCCGGTCTGCGGCTCGAAAATCAGCACATCACACGCGCGCTCTCGTGCGTTTCACACGCGCGCTCTCGTGCGTTTCACACGCGCGCTCTCGTGCGTTTCATGCGCGCGCTCTCGTGCGTTTCATGCGCGCGCTCTGTGCGTTTCTTGCGTTTTTTGCGTGTAGACTGGCTGTAGGAGCACATACGGCCGGTTATGACCAAGGCTTTACATGAAACTAGTGTTGTGTTAGTTGTGTCATCATCGTGCTATCTTTCTTTCTTACGGTGTGAGTAATTTTTCAACCACAAAGCGTTAAAGTATACTTTAGGACTTATTTTTGTACTTCATAATTGTGTTGGGCATACTTTGCATGGAAGGAAAATTGACGTGGTGATTTGTTTACATGAAAGTAGTATCGTGCTAGCTCGTAGGGGGTAGGGCTTTCCTTAATGTCATGCAAATGAGCAGCATTATGTGCCCGCCCTGCACCCAGAGTAACTGAGATGGAAAACTTTGAGGGCGATTTTCTCCCTTTTCTGTTTTAAGAAGTATACACTTTCAAAAGGCCACACATTCTTCAAATATTGTCAGATCTCCACATGGAAGGCATCATTGGAAAGCTTAGAAACTGTACTTTCTGAATCTGTCAATAACTCAAAATGCTCCCGGACCAACATGCATCCCTGGATTCTGTGATCTGCCACAATTTACACCGGTGTAAGATATATCGCAACAAAATACATCGGTGCAGCATTGATGCAAATATGTGCCGTGTGAACGCCCCTTTTGAAAAGAATAGGGAAAAAAAAGTATAAAATGCTATAATGGTATAAAAATGGATGACAAATCACAGTAGTAGTAACAAGAAGCCATGGTCATCACGATCCTCCGCCACAAGCATCTTATGAAGATCTCTTAACGCTTACGCATTTATAAGCCCATTACTTTAATAATGACTTATGATGTCGCAAGTGCTACGACACCTTCATAAAATGCTACCCAGATTTTTTCAGTAGTATGAGCACGCAAAAGTTTCAGTGATGTAGCTTATGGAGCTTCTGAGAAAACTTGTCCAGATTGAGTCCACTTGTACAAAGTCCAATAATGAAAATCAAGGGCCATAACTCTGAAAATAATCATTTCTCGTAAACGATTTTCGAACTCAACTTCGATCATGAATAGCAATATGAGCACGCAAAGTTTCATTGATGTAGTTTATGTAGTTTCCGAGAAAACTTGTCCAGATTGAAACGGACGGATGGACAGTCAAGTCAAGTTTATTTGTATAGCGCTTTTAACAATAAACATTGTCGCAAAGCAGCTTTACAGAATTTGACCGGCTTAAAATATGAGCTAATTTTATCCCTAATCTATCACCAATGAGAAGCCTGTGGCGACGGTGGCAAGGAAAAACTCCCTCAGACGACATGAGGAAGAAACCTCGAGAGGAACCGGACTCAAAAGGGAACCCATCCTCATTTGGGCAACAACAGACAGCCTGACTATAACATTAACAGTTTTAACATGAAGTCAGCTTCGTTGATGCTATAACCCCTCACCGACGGAAACCTGAGCGCAAAACCGTTCACAAAAACCGTAGTCCCAAAGTCAGAAAGTCAACTGCAGTCCCCAGCCACAAAAGCACCACTGCAAGAGCCCAGAGCGTCCTCCAGGCGCGACCCCCAACTGTCCATATGGGGCCGTCCTTCACAGGAGCGATGCGATGAGACTCCAACCAGACACAGGGCACCAGGATGGATCAGGCAGGTCCGAGGAGCAGAAGAGGTCAGCACCTCGATCCCAGGACTGACATGTAACTCAGAGGGACAGAAGGACTCCATTCTGATATCTTCCTGCTCACTTTGTGGTGGGGGAGGATGATAATAATAATAATACTAACAATAAAAGAAAAATATGAAATCAAACTGGAAACAATGCAATAAATTTTATTATCGTCGTCGTCGTCTAATCTGGCATCCCTGAACATTGTTTACTAGTGATTTGAAAAGCGTTGGATAGAAAATGGGATTTTTCTTTTTTTATTCTGGCAAATCTACCACGTTAGTCATGTTTCTGATTTATTAAGATACTTTATGACTGCATGATTTACAGGCACTGACATTTTTTTGATCCTCTGACTGAGACAAGAGTACGCAAACCAATGATACAATGCATAGATGGCCGAGAAACAAATGAGTCAAACTAATGACTTTATGCAACTGTATCCTTCATTTCTAATTCAATGTGTCGGTCCCATTCAGACCCATAGACTACAGCGGTGAAAACCGTGCCCTGTTAAATTACTCCATCTAGTCATCTGATAAGTGGGCAAACCCGTGCCCTCATTATGCCAAACAGAGAACTCATAAAACACACCGGTCCTAATAACTGTGCTGAACTGTACGAGTATGACCTCCTGTTCCGTCCCAAATTAACGAGGCCTCATTTCCTTCCTGACTTTTGCGATTGTCCTTATTCCGCAACGCTGATCCTTTTTGTCTTTTTTAGATCAGTTCAGTGGAGTCTTACATCCCCCTAGACGTTTGGATTGCGTCACTACGGGTTTTTATTTTAGTTCTGCTTTGAGTAGAAGAGCAGTGGTTCTCGAGAGGGAGGGCTTGGACGTCAGCGTTTCGCCGTGACACATGGCCTTCCGTGACAATGTCATAACACTGCGTTCGAGATCTGAGAATAGCCAGCAGGACACTCAGCTGTTTAACAGGTTGTGGTCGATCACTCAAACTGCAGAGGTGAAGACTATAATATTTACTTAAGACTATTTACAAAACTCTCAGTCAATTTATTGAAGTTTGGGTTAATAGTACGATTCTAAGTAACTCTCGATTCTTATAGAGATGGAGTCCACGAATGGTGCCGTGTCTGCCTTTCACTACTGGGGGCTAAAAGCTGCCTGCAGAACTTAAATGCAGACTCCACTTGAAGACTTGCAATGCATTACTTTATTGGCACAGCGGGAAGAAATGCTCTTATGATGTTTTATTTACAGCACTTAAAATCAAGCATAGAGCACTAGGCAACAGTTTTAGGCACATGGAATGAAACTGTAAAGAGAGGGCACGTAAAAAAATAAAATAAAATGGAACTATAAAGAAAGTCTACAATGAGTGTGACCACTCCTTAAAACAGTATAATGTTTGAGGTAGTTTGTTTTTTTCAAATGGAAGTTACATGCATCTTCTAACATTACATCACATCACATCACACATCACATTATCTCTAGCCGCTTTATCCTTCTACAGGGTCGCAGGCAAGCTGGAGCCTATCCCAGCTGACTACGGGCGAAAGGCGGGGTACACCCTGGACAAGTCGCCAGGTCATCACAGGGCTGACACATAGACACAGACAACCATTCACACTCACATTCACACCTACGCTCAATTTAGAGTCACCAGTTAACCTAACCTGCATGTCTTTGGACTGTGGGGGAAACCGGAGCACCCGGAGGAAACCCACGCGGACACGGGGAGAACATGCAAACTCCGCACAGAAAGGCCCTCGCCGGCCCCGGGGCTCGAACCCAGGACCTTCTTGCTGTGAGGCGACAGCGCTAACCACTACACCACCGTGCCGCCCTCTAACATTACATTTTTTAATAATTTTTTTGAACAACTGTTTATTTAAATTTTCATTATTTCTACTGACACGCTAGTCACAACTTAACACCGCCAACAAAACACCAACACGCCACCACCATCAACACACCAACACCACCAACACGCCACCACCACCAACACCACCAACAAGCCAACAGAAATTCCCCTCTGCATTTAACCCATCTGAAGCATTGAAAACACGCACACATACACGAGCAATGAGCACACACGTACCCCTTTTCCACCAAATCAGTTCCAGGGCTGGTTCGGGGCCAGTGCTGGTTCACAACTCGTTCAACTCGCGAGCCAGCTGAGAACCAGTTTGCTTTTCCATAGCTCGCGGTGCTAAGGGAAGCCACGTCATTACGTCGTTGTATACATCAGTTACGTCGCTACGTTTGCATAAACCTTGGCGCGAATATTGAAGCAAAAACAACGCGGAAGAAGCAGCAGCAGCAGCAACAACAACAACAATAATAATAATGGATGACTTCGCGTTTGTACAGCTGCTGCTTCTCGTCGCTTAAAAATGGCGATCTTTCGCGGTCTTGTTATTGGTCTTAACAACTCCGCCCCCCCCGCCCCGCTGACGTAAGCGGTTCTTTCCTCTGGCCCAGCAGAGAGTTGGTGCTAGCCTGGAACCGGTTTTTCTGGCCCCAGAGCCAGTTCTTTGTCAGTGGAAACAGAAAACCCGGTTCCAAACTAAGCACTGGCCCCGAACCAGCCCTGGAACTGCTTTGGTGGAAAAGGGGCAACACACATCCAGAGCAGTGGGCAGCCATGCTAGCAGCATCCAGGGAGCATTTGGGGGGGTAGATGCCTCGCTCAAGGGCACCTCAGCCCAAGGCCACCCCATGTTAACCTAACCGCATGCCCTTGAACTGTGGAGGAAACCAGAGCACCCGGAGGAAACCCACACAGACACGCAAACTCCACACAGAAAGGCCCTCGCCGGCCACTGGGCTCAAACCCAGAGCCTTCTTGCTGTGAGGCGACAGTGCTAACCACTACACCACCGTACCACCCAGATGCTCCAAGAACAGTAGCAATAGCTGATATATTTGACATTTTACCCTTGCATGTTTGTAGAACTGTTTGGTAAAATCACGGCAAGTCTGTTTCCATTGTCTCTTTCTGTGAAAGTCCAAACTGTTTGCCAAATTTAAAGCATATACGCAGAGCCATGGCCTCACTTTTTGTTTATAAATGCCTTGAGACCTCAAGAATGGCACAGGAATAGTTTTAAGCATTAACAATGAATCTAATATAGTCATTTTTACGATTAAAGTGATTTATAGAGGTAGCAGTCTGAGTGAATGACCTTGACGTCCATAACGTCACAGCAGGAAGTCTATCGGTCTCATCGCCATTTCCGCTATACTAAAACACAGAGCTGACTGCAACTCCGATCCTCCATTTTGAGCTAATTTATCGCCATGCCACGTAGATGTGTTGCTGGCGGGTGCAGCAACACGACAGAAGGTGGATTTATGTTGCATTCATGGCCCAAGAATGTTCAAACTGCAAAGATTTGGACGCATTTTGCAAGAAGTTCACGGGCACATTGGGCGCCTACAAAGTGGTCTCTCCTCTGCTCTGCACATTTTACTGAAGACTCGTACGAGACCTCTGATCTGTTGAGGAGTGTTGGCTATAAGCCCGTATTGAAAGAGGGTGCAGAACCAGCAATTAAAGGAAAAGAAAACTACAAGAAAAGGAAAGTAAGTTCAGTTGCACCAGTTCTCCTGGAGTGTGAGCGGAGGGTTGTTGCTAAAACCCGGGATGGGACATATCACTCGGGCAGTGACCTCCCCGCAGTTGTTACTAAAACCGGTGATGTCCTGTCCCGGGGTTTAGTAATTGCCTGAGCCGAGCAGTAATGGCGGAGTACTCAGTATGGAGAGAATGGAGAACGAGCGAACCAGCCGTCTGATTTCTCCGCTGGATATGCTTGCCTCAGCAGCAATATCTTGCCCTTACGTGGAAGCAGCGAATGGAGAACTGAACGAACAACTGAAAGTCAGATTGTTTCAAAAAACAAATCGGCCACAAGATCGGCCTTCAAGAAGCGAGAACACAGATGGGAAAGCTCCGACTCTCATTTGGATACAAAACAACAAAAACAACAACACTCGTTGTTTCCCTGCATTTAGATTAATACATATAACTTGTATTGTGTGTTTAAGTTACCAGTATAAGATTATTTAATTTGCTTCAGAATGTGATTGTCTCAGTTCATCTGATTATTTTATTAGCCTTTTACGTTTTATCAGTGAAAATGCATGCATGTACCGTATTTTCCGGACTATACGTCGCTCCGGAGTTTAAGTCGCATCAGCCAAAAAATGCATTATGAAGACGAAAAAAACATATATACGTCGCACCGGACTACAAGTCGCACTTTTTTGAAGGGTTATTCTATCCATAGAATCTGTGATTCTATCTGATAAGCGGCGTGTGGTTACTGCGCGACTGCATTGTTTATTTAATAAACGAACAGCTGAGCAGTGATAACGCGCCCTTTGCCCTGTAAGTAGCCTAGTCTGATTATTTTAAATATCTACTACTATCTTTAATACTATCACTATCGTTATTACTAATAGCCTATATTATTATTATTATAACTAATATTAGTAGCCTATTACTAATCGTTACTATCGTTATTACTCGCGGTGAAAAAAAAAAAAAACATATATACGTCGCACCAGAGTACAAGTCGCATGGCCAGCCGAACCATGAAAAAAAGTGCGACTTATAGTCCGAAAAATACGGTACGTGTCTGTTGCATAAGTTATAGCACCCATCCTGTTTTAATGAGAGTCGACCCACAATCAATGAAGTCAAATCAGTCTTAGTTGAGCAAGTCGGTAACGGGATTTCTTACTTTCACCATAAATTTTTATTGATATGACTTTGGTCTACAGCTGTAAAAGGCCTCGGCCTTAAAACCGGTTACCGCAGTGATGTCACGCGCTCAGGGCTGGCTGGCTCAGCGGGGCAGCTCGAATACCAACTTTACGGTCGATTTTAACTCTCAAAAATATATATTTTAATTCCAATTTATGCAGCATACAAGAGTCAAGGACGGAGATACTATTCACTCGGAAATTTATTTAAAAATAAAGGCTTCTGTGTATCTCCTTTCATGGCAAAAAACAGACTCTCAAAACAATTCGCACCCATGTAGACCTTAAAACAAACTTATGAATAAACCTTTGCACAGTACTGTACAGTATATGCCAAGCTACTAATGACTGTTTGAAACAATTCTTGCCATCACGAGCTAACAAAGTTTTTCTTGTTTCCTGTTTATTTATTCATTGCTTGTTTACATGTTCGAAATTAACTATCATCAATCAATCAATAAACAAAGTTTACACCGATCCCGTTTTCCAAAGAAAGAACTGCAAGCATAAACTCCAGGCCTGAAAGCAAATACACTTCCCCCGATTCCCCTGCATAATTCATACTAAGCCAATAAAAGTGGTTTCCGCTGTCAATTAGATTTCACCGTGCTGATGGGGACTATGATAACAGACCTCCTTCATCATGGCCTTCGTCGGAGCCTTGCCTTTTAGAGACTTTGTTTGATGAGGTGAGCTCGGAGACTAAGAGCTCTGTGTGCGGTCAGCTTCACATCACGTATGTCCAGAAAGTGTGGAGCTCTTAAGCTTTATAGTAATAAATAAAAGCTAGCAGAGGTGGTGGTGGGGGATCCGATAGCGCGAGTGCAACAGAGGGGGGTGGCTTTTTGTGAACGGTTCTCTTTCTGGCGCCGTGTCAAAGGCACTCTGCCAAGGTTGTACTTTTTCACTCGCCTGCCATGAGAGCGAAGCAGGCTCGGGTGGGTGTGTAAGAGGCTGTGTGCGTCAGCAGGTCCAGCTGGGACTCCCTCGCCAGGAGGCGGGAAGAGCAGGTGTTTCTTATCTTATCTACGGGAGGGCTGCAGGGACGCTGCCCGTGCGAATGAAAAAAGAAAGGAGCAGGAGGGGAAGGGTGGAGGGCAGTTACCTCTGCACCCTAAACGCAGACCTGCTGGGACTTTAGCGGTGTACAGTTTCTCCCCCGGCATTTCGTTTACAGGTTTTCTGCCGATAAGGTAAAGAGAAATGGCGTCAGACGGCGTGATAAGAGGCTGTATCTTTATAGTGCCACTTTCAAGGCTGAAAAAAAAAAGAAGTGACATTCGAGATTGTGCTCTTCCATATAATAATGCTGATATGGCATTATAGACTGAAGACTGCTTCAAGGAGAACTGAAGTCATTTTTAAACTTGCTTTATTTCTTAATTAACGTGTTATTCAGTTACGTTTTCGGTTTTAGTAACCTTATATCGTGACTCGTATTGACAATCGCAATTAAATATGATACTTATCGGTCTATTCGGTTTTTAGCCGTGTTGAATTTAGTTCGTTTGGTCCACAGTAGGCGTCGCTTATCCGTGCGATCTTCACCAGACTTGTGCGAGACTTCGAAACGTCAGGTGTCAGCGCCGCCATTTTGAAAACTGTTTTCCAAAACACAAAAACGAGCTTAAATGACGATTACTGCCTACTTTTTAAAAACTTTCCTGATTGCTATCAAAACAAACAAAACTTCCAGCTTGATTACGTCAGCATTCGAAAGAGGGCGTGCGCGTCTTTTGACAACGTTGGCAGATGTCGGTCACTTTGATTTCCACTGTACGTTTTACTTCCGTCCTACGATGTCTCGCACAGGTCTCGACGAATCTCGTTTACGGCCATTGCTTTGACATATGGACTGATACACTATATTGCCAAAAGTATTCGCTCACCTGCCTTGACTCACATATGAGCTTAAGTGACATCCCATTCCTAATCCATAGGGTTCAATATGACGTCGGTCCACCCTTTGCAGCAAGAACAGCTTCAGCTCTTCTGGGAAGGCTGTCCACAAGGTTTAGGAGTGTGTTTATGGGAATTTTTGACCATTCTTCCAGAAGCGCATTTGTGAGGTCGCACACTGATGTTGGACGAGAAGGCCTGGCTCTCAATCTCCGCTCTAATTCTAGGGATCGACCGATATGTTTTATTCAGGGCCGATACCGATACCGATAATTATGGAATTGGGATGCCGATAACCGATATGTGCAACCGATAAATGTAAACATTATAATTCACATGAAATTAAACATAGCACACACTGACACAGACCTTCATATCCATGAAATGTATGTTTAATTGTAAAATTGAACATGAAATTTTGTGCGGGGAGATGCCAGCAGCATTTGTACAATAAAGTCAAATGTTAGTTAGAATAAAATGAGAAATAAAATAATAATAAAATACATATTCACCAATAAAAAAAATAAATCACTCCCTACTATATTACAGCTCACCATTTTCAGTGGAAAATAAATGAAAATACACTCTGGATTCTTTTACACTAAGAACTAAGTAAGACTTACCAACTTCAAGTAGTTTTTAAATAACAAATCAAGTGTAGGGAGCTGCCTGCAGCATTTTTTAAAAAGTAAAATCAAACAAAGTCGGCTATCACTCCCTATTATGTAACAACTTAACAAGTAACCATCTACATTCTAATGCTTTTAATGCCCAAGCCTAATATTCCCAATTTAGGAGGATTATATTGTAGTGAAGGAAGCATTACATGTAGTTTCAGCGAGACTAGTTGGTTGTAGGCTAATTCAAGTGCTTCCTTCCATAAGCTAAGTTTGCCTGGCTACACAGATGCAAATGGACAATTTTAACGAGTAGTAGATGAAGAATGTAAACATATAATGATGTTGTGCTTTTGCAACTTGCGTGTTTGTGACTTATTGCGGCAAAAGCAGCATGTCCTTACCGTGAAGTGGGATCTGCTTCTGCCCGAGTGCCTGTACGGCCGCCTTGAAACAGTTCACAGCGGTTAGCTACGCGTGTTGATTGGCTGTATCCCTTGTGCCGCTTCTGCCCGAGTACCCGTACGGCCGCCTTGAAACAGTTCACAGCGTTTAGCTACGCGTGTTGATTGGCTGTATCTCTTGTGCCAAACAAATCAGATGTTGTGGTGGGCGGGACCGTGTTCTTGAACTCAGAGAGGCGAGTGCAGGAAAGGACGTGCAGTGACAGTCGCGTTAGGAACGAAATGGCTGCAAAAAGGCATGTTATCGGCATATCGGTGGAAATTATGGCCGATACCGATAACCCTAAAAATGCAGAATATCGGCCCGATATATCGGCCAGGCCGATTATCGGTCGACCCTTATCTAATTCATCCCAAAGATGTTCTATCAGGTTGAGGTCAGGACTCTGTGCAGGCCAGTCAAGTTCATCCACACCAGACTCTGTCATCCATGTCTTTCTGGACCTTGCTTTGTGCACTGGTGCACAGTCATGTTGGAAGAGGAAGGGGCCAGCTCCAAACTGTAAAAACAGTCCGCATGCCTAGGTGCTTGATTTTATACACCTGTGGCTGTGGAAGTGATTGGAACACCTGATTCCGATAATTTGGATGGGTGAGCAAATAGTTTTGGCAATATAGTGTATATTACAGAGCGTATTTCAAACACTCATAGCTTGCTATAGCAGCGACAAAATAGTGATCAAAAATGCGTTCCTATATTTAATAAAATGAGAGATAGAATTTTGACGAGGCGGCACAGTGGTGTAGTGGTTAGCGCTGTCGCCTCACAGCAAGAAGGTCCGGGTTTGAGCCCCGTGGCCGGCGAGGGCCTTTCTGTGCGGAGTTTGCATGTTCTCCCCGTGTCCGCGTGGGTTTCCTCCGGGTGCTCCGGTTTCCCCCACAGTCCAAAGACATGCAGGTTAGGTTAACTGGTGACTCTAAATTGACCGTAGGTGTGAATGTGAGTGTGAATGGTTGTGTGTCTATGTGTCAGCCCTGTGATGACCTGGCGACTTGTCCAGGGTGTACCCCGCCTTTCGCCCGTAGTCAGCTGGGATAGGCTCCAGCTCACCTGCGACCCTGTAGAACAGGATAAAGCGGCTACAGACAATGAGATGAGATGAGAATTTTGATGAGAAAAAAAAATTTGCCTTCAGTTCTCCTTTAAAAAGCACTATATTATTTATTGATTCAGTACCAGCAATACATATCCAGGCCGGACAGAGTCATACTAGTGGTGGCAAACAGAAAATGTCTTTTTAACGCTCACTTAAAAAACAAAAAAACCTTAAGGCTGGTTGTTGTAACACAAATCTGTAAAATCTGTTTATTTTGATCTGTGATCATTCATACGTAGGATTGAGTAAGCAACAATGACCACACCAAAAGTCATCTCTACCAGCAACAAAAAGTAAATACCAAGCCTCGACTGTGAGGTAACGCCACTATTGTTTTGATTACGCCAGCCTCCACATGCTCCAACACAGATGTGAACAAATGTGCAAACCAGTGTGTGCTCTTGCACTGAAACATGCACACGTATAGATTGCCATGGAAAGGTAATTTGCATTATTTCCACTCTCATGGCTGTGCTCATTAGGTGGAAAGTGTACAGGTTATAAAATACAGGTTTATATGGAGATAAGGTACGGATGTGCACAGGACCAGGCTTCTCTCTCTCTCTCTCTCTCTCTCTCTCATCCTTGCCACCAAGGCCGTGATCATTCACCAGTAAACGAGGCCTTGGCTTCCCCCACCCCTTCCTTTTAAGGTCCAGCTAGCTTACACAGAACGATAAGCCTGCCTCTAATCTCTGACCACAACGTGTGCTGGCTGTGCAGCTCTGCCTCTGTAAAATGTGCTATATCTATTACCTGAGGATGCACGGCTGACCACGATTAAGAGCGTTATCATCAGTGCTTAATTTGTGAAGTGGGAGGTCCCGGAATAATAATAATAATAACAATAATAATTTAATGATACACACATACATGTCAACCTATACGGAATGTCCGTATTTTATACGGATTTGATTCAATAAACGTAGTATACGGGCGTATAAATAAAGTTATACGGATTCTTTAAAAAAAAAAAACTTCAATATTTATTTAGAGCTATAATCAATTCCCACGATGATAAAAGAGCGCATAACATTTACAAACGTACTGTACACCACAGACAGCCAGTAAAGAGTCTTATGAAATCGCGCGTTATCTTGTGGTAGCGAGACTTCATTCCACTTTTGATCAAGCGCACACCGCATTGCGAGAATCCCGCCAACCGGGAAGTAACATTTTGTTTGAAACGCGTATTTCCACCTGAGCGACTTTCACTAGCGACTGAAAAGATTCTGAATGGGCACTCCGGCAAGATCAACACAGACACTTGCTGTGACATGCAGCCTAGTGAGGTATTGGTGCAGACTGCTAAAAAAGCTGTCATGGAGTACAATTCAGAACATTAGAGTGACACTTAGTGTTTTTGTCGAACTTTGGAGCTTTGTATTCATTCTGAAGGTTTATTGTTATTAATATTGAATAAAAAGTAACTGGGATATATCATTGTTAATTATCATTCAAATTTTAGGTAAATTATTTTAATTTGCATCTTATACGGATTTTATAAGGGAAATACGGATTTTGGAGGTTGGTTATGCAGGTTTGATTGACCAAAGGTTGACATGTATGTACACACCTTATTTGTTCAAAACAGCCCACATAGCATCCATAGACCCCCTGGCCTCTATTTCCCTCCTTCTCTCTTTACTCCTCTGGTCCCGTGCAGTCCTATGTCCTTTCGCAATCCAAGACTTCACGTAAGGAATGGGGTTAAATCGGGTAAGCGGTGGGCCAACAAGGCAAAGAAAGAGTAAGGAGGCGATGGTAGAGGGGAGAAGAGATGCTCTGTTTGTTGTGCAAATTAAGTTCATCTGCGAGAAACCCCGCTCACATTCTGCACTTGAGATGGGGACATCTCGTCTTCTTTTTGATCGTTCCCGCAGACTGGTACGCTTGCAGCAGGTGCTGGTGCAGTGTCACTGTGTCCAATGTCGTCCATTTTAGGTCGTTTAGGATCCGGCTGTCCTGGGACTTTGAAAAATTTTAGTAAACTTTCTTGTTTTTTTTTGCCATTTTTTCCACAGCGCAAGCTAACGGCTACAAAAAACCCGGTGTTCTATTGAGCGGAAGTATACACCCCATGTCCCCCCCCCTTCCCCTTTCGCATAGATTTTGTGGACGTCATAGGAGAGAAATCAACAACAGATATCAAAATCAAAACCGAACACTAAACAAATTTTTATTTACTTATTTATTTAATTTATTGTTTGACTTTTTTTTTTCCCTTTGTGATGGTCACGGAGGTGATCTGATCCATTTAAATAGCTGCCGGAACACCGAATGAAATGAAAATAGCTGCTGGATCCGACGATGGAGGTTCCGGATCTTGTTCCGTCATGTTCCGGCTCAAATTAAGCCCTGGTTGTTATTACTAATGGCCCTTTTCCACTACCCTTTTTCAGCTCACTTCAGCCCGACACGGCTCGCGTTTTGACTATCTCAGAGCGGCACGACTCAGCTCGCTTCAGCCCTGCTTAGCACCCAAAACTCGCACGGTTTTGGAGTGGGGCTGAAGCGAGCCAAACCAAGCCGAGTGGGGCTAGGGGCGTGAGGAGACACTCCCCTGTGCACCGATTGGTGAGGAGGAGTGTCCTCACATGCCCACACACGCCCCGCGAGCACGCTGGGATCTGTAAACACCGTAAACCCGGAAGAAGAATTACGAGAATTTCTGAAGCCTTATGCGCCTCGCCTCATCTATACGCTCTTGCCAGTATCTGTTGGCGTTGTCGGTGACAACAAGCCACAGCACCAAGACCAGCAACACTAACGACTCCATGTTTATTGTTTACTATCCGGGTCGTGAGACTACCGCTTAAAAGATCACTGATGTCACTGTTTGCGCCGCCTAACGACAAAACATGATGTCCACCCACTTTTGCTAACTCCACCCAATGTGTCCACCCACTTCCAGCCAGCACGGTTCAGCGCGGTTGTAGTCGAAATGCAACTCCAACAGCCCCACTCAGCTCGACTCAGCACGGCACGGCTCAGCCCGACTCAGCCGCGTTGGTAGTGGAAAAGCGGCATAAGTTGATGTAGGCTGAACCAGTAGGCTTAAACTCCGCCATATAGTTTGAGATTTCAGGTCAGATGTTCAATTACACACACACACCACATGAGATGTAAAAAAAAAAAAAAAAAAAACCCACATAAGATGAACAACAATCACTCCCAAACATCTGGAGAACGCTACAGTTCAGTCAACTAGTGAGACCAAGGGTAACACTGATGAGAACTGCAGTCCTTCACTGCCTTCGCAGAGCCTTGAACGTTAGGAACACCAAACGGCTCAATGGGTTTAAACTAAAAAATGCGTCCTGATGATCAGTAAGTGGGTAGGACACACGGTCATGCTGACAGGATCACACTGCCACATCCAAGCCGTTGCCCTAAGCCTAGTCTAGACCAGGTTCACATTTACGACAACTGTGTAGCTGTGGCTGTGTTGTTTTTGTCTCTGACTAAGCCACAGACAAGCATTATATTACATACACACACACACACACACTATATATAGTCATCTACGGGAAAAGGTATACTGTTATAATAAAATAATACACACCAGGGTAATTATACCCTTTACCACCGCAAAGCTGATTGGTTTCCTTTATCAGCATGTCCCCAAGAATTTTATTCCATGTGTACCACAATGATTTGTGAACAATTACAATTTAATTATTTATAAACAGATTTTTAATGGTTTGTAATTACATTTAAGGTTATGGAACATCCATAAGACAAGTTAGTTACAGCAGCTAGAATAAGCTGATAATTTAACTTAAGACCAAAAAAAAAAAAAAAAAAAAATATATATATATATATATATATATATATATATATATATATATATATATATTTTTTTTTTTTTTTTTTTTTTTTTTAAATGGAGCCAACGTGGAAATTTCCAATATTAAAGTAATAAATTTACAAGAAAAATGTACAAGATTATAAAAAGTCATAATTTTTTTTTTTTGGGGGGGAGAGGGAGAGAACGACATGCTTCCCAGCTTCCTGGCTGCAGTGCATTCTGGGAAATGTAGGAGAAAAATCACTTGGCGCGTCATTCTTTTATATTGTGCAATCGAGCAGGAAAAACATTTCCTATAACTTTTGACTCAGACGTGTCAAAGTAACAGACTGGGCAGATGGGAAGAATCCATACACAAAGGAACAGGAAACTGCTCCACAGCTCTCGGCTCAGCTGTGGTGTCGGTGCGATGACATTGATCCGACTTTGCAAAGTGAAGCGATCTTGGTCCTTGACCGAAAATAAAATTATTCCAAGTTCGCAAATTTGTAACTTTTTAATATTGGGATTTCTGACTGCTCCCCCCCCATAAATTTCTGACTTTAATCTCAAAAATATTTTTTTTCCTCAGAATATTTCCCCCTCCATCAGCTCTTTATTTTTTTAAACCTACAGTGGCCCCAGTGTCATAATATACCTCTTTATTAAATAGCATTTAATACTGCGTTTATTTTTAGCCTTAGATCGTCTACCCTTCCCTGTGAATGAGCGGTTACTATAGAAACAATAACGTACAAGAACGAGTGCATTATATAAACCTACCATCACAGCCAAGCTATTAGAGAAACCTGATCAACACCATCAGATTGATCGAGCTTGCAGTTTTGTGCTACAACTTTCAAAAAGACTTAAAACAGGGGGTTGGATTCTGTCTGGTACTTTAACTCATCTCATTATCTCTAGCCGCTTTATCCTGTTCTACAGGGTCGCAGGCAAGCTGGAGCCTATCCCAGCTGACTACGGGCGAAAGGCGGGGTACACCCTGGACAAGTCGCCAGGTCATCACAGGGCTGACACATAGACACAGACAACCATTCACACTCACATTCACACCTACGGTCAATTTAGAGTCACCAGTTAACCTAACCTGCATGTCTTTGGACTGTGGGGGAAACCGGAGCACCCGGAGGAAACCCACGCGGACACGGGGAGAACATGCAAACTCCACACAGAAAGGCCCTCGCCTAGTCTGGTTAACACCAGACCATATCACAAGTGAAATATGGTCTGGAATCCACCTATTGAATTTCTCGTAGGGGAGGTGTGGTTTACGATTGTCAACGGCCGTTTATTGGACGTTGCGAATGTCTATCATTTGGCGTATACGTAGCCCATGGCCAATCATGGCAGTTGTACCTGGTGACGTAGTTAGAGCGACGAAGAAGACGAAGAGGCGAAGAAAGACTGAAACGCCAAACGCTGTTCTTTTTTTAAAACAAACTTTCGCTCTAAACTATTCAGAACAGTGTCTAAAGCTTGATCGAAAGTTTGGTTCGTATCGCTCGCCGCCATGTTAAATGTGATCCGTAAACAGTCCCAAATAAACTACAAGCTTCCGTTTGTCGAGTAGTACGCGTCACCGTCTTTCCACCCCTCCCCACTCTCTGATTGGCTCCCTAACTCAGGCGAGCCTTTAGACCATAGTTTCCATGCTGTCTTTTCAGATCGGAACGATTGTGCAAAGCAGCATGGGATTTCCCAGGCTAGCCCTTGCCGGCCACGGGGCTCGAACCCGGACCTTCTTGCTGTGAGGCGACAGCGCTAACCACTACACCACCGTGCCGCCCACCCTTAACATTAAAGTGCAGATTCTGGACCAATTTCCTGTTTTTTTTTTTTTTTTTATATGCAAGTATGTCCCTTTACACACTCATCCAGAAGGGTAATTTTGCACAAGGCCATCTGTCTACAACAGAAAAAAATAAAATAACAAAACGCGTCTGGAAAAATCCCAAGGGAGTCTGGAGCCAGATTCGTGACGTCACCTGCGGAAGCGCCAGCAGGCTGCGCGAGCTTTGCACGGTTTCAGTGCACAGCCTGTGTAGACCAAGCGCTCCCATTTCTCTCTCATTGTCCGGTCTTTTGGGAAACGATGAGTACTAATCCCATCAAGATCGGTGTTGCTACACCCTCCTACGATACATCTGTTAACCATTTTAATAATTACACGATAACGTTGAAGAAATTTGGAGAAAACCACCAGGTCGTTTTCTCAGAAACAAACCAGCGCTGACGTAGGATTCAGAGGGAGGCGTCCCGCACGCGACGTCACGAAAATCAATGTTTGCCGGGAAATCCAAACGCCAAGTTTTTTCCGAGGTGGACCAATTCGCCTCAAATGGCTTGATTTCAACTGAATTTTTCTGGTATTGCGCAAGGTAAAAAAAAATTGTGCAAAATGTGACACATATTTGACCAAAGTTTAATATAAAATAGGAGAATTACATTGATCTTGCTCTTGAATTTACCCGTGATATGCACTTTAAGCTGTGGATGTCCTGTATTTCCAATGCAAGGCAAAATGTGGATCATGTGAAACATCTTTATTGACTTCCCTGCAGGGGAAAAAAAAAGAAAAGAAAGAAAGAAAGGCCATTTGTGGAAAGGAAATCACTGCAATGATTAAATGACATCCAGCTGAGACAGGAAGTGTGATTCCTTTTTTGAGGAGTGTTTCCCGCATGACAATACAGCCTTCTTTTTGTTGTTGTTGTTGTTGTGCTCTAGTTGTTGGTGCAATCGGGGATAAGAACGCCTGTCAGATTATATTAGTGTTGACCTGGAGTAGCCTTAAACAATGACCTCCAGAAATTAACATGTGTGTACACACACACACGGAAAAAAGACTGTCTGGCTTGATAAACAAGCAGTTCAGAAGTCCTAACATCTGGATTTAGAGCTACATCGATACTGAAATTCACCTGATCTCGTCCAAAATGATTTACATGGTGTTTATATGAGCCACTCCACCTTTAAAACACCACCTTTTCTGCATTACTATAATTACAACGAGTCATGTTTTATTCTCCTCTCATTGGCCACCTAATGGGAAGCGATTGAGTCTTGGAATCGTTTGAAGACATGATCTGAAATTAGGATTGCAATGGAAATAAATACACTGAGGTCATACATGTCTGAGTCTGCGTCAAACCTAGACCCAAAATACTTTTGCGGCCCAGCAGAAAATACTGCACAGCCTAGACAAGGTCTGCAGACATGTCGGGAAAACCCTGCATCGAAACGTAAAAAAGCCTCAACGGAATAAGAAAAGTAAGTGACGTCTGAAAGGAAGGCCATTAGGCTACAATAATAGTGGGCTAGAACAAAAAGTCCTGACGTTTTAAACGCAAACCTTTTTAATTCTCTGATCCCAAAGTAATTAAATACAGCATATCCTTCATGTACAAATCAGTATTGATCAAGCTTTCAGAAGGTGGTTTAAAACAGCTTGGTACTGCCTCAAGTTCAAAGCGATAGAGACGTATACCAGGAGGCGGGTGCTTATACAAATGTGTCATTTAAATTGCGTTCGTTTTCTTGGAAGAGAATAAAACATGACTCATATAATTAAAGCCGCAGTGACGGCACCGTTATGTCTGTTTACATTGGTCATGATGCAAACTGGGTAATGTGAATACCAGCGACTCGCAGAACGTGAAGAACAATCCAAGATCTGTTCACCCCGAGCTCAGACAGTTACGGGAAAAACATTCTCCGTTTCAAATTCCAATGGCTGACACACAAGTTAAAGCAGGTGAAATATCAGCAGTCCCGAGATCCTGTTTAACAATCTGAAGTATGCTGTTGGATTAACCAAGGAAAAACTACATCATGATTCGATGGAAATACGCAAATGCTCTAAATCCTCTGTGATTCAATAAAAAGAAAACCAGGCCACTGAGCCAGACATTACAAGATGCAAATTGCACTTCTGAAAGCACGATGTAGATGGTGATGGAATTCTCCTTTATCCTTACAGTACTGTATTTTGGCACTGTTGGCAATAACAGCATTAAGCAAGAACATGAATGACGCACCAGCCGATGTTGTAGAACAGGAACAGGACACACTGACCTAAATGTGAAAGTAAATTCTATATTATGACTCATTTTTGCTGCATTCCTCCTTCAACACATCACTGAATTCTTCCGTGCTATATATACAGTGGTGCTTGAAAGTTTGTGAACCCTTTAGAATTGTCTCTATTTCTGCATAAATATGACCTAAAACATCATCTGATTTTCACACAAGTCCTAAAAGTAGATAAAGAGAACCCAGTTAAACAAATGAGACAAAAATATTATACTTGGTCATTTATTTATTGAGGAAAATGATCCAATATTACATATCTGTGAGTGGCAAAAGTATGTGAACCTTTGCTTTCAGTATCTGGTGTGACCCACTTGTGCAGCAATAACTGCAACTAAGCGTTTCCGGTAACTGTTGATCAGTCGTGCACACCGGCTTGGAGGAATTTTAGCCCATTCCTCCGTACAGAACAGCTTCAACTCTGGGATGTTGGTGGGTTTCCTCACATGAACTGCTCGCTTCAGGTACTTCCACAACATTTCGATTGGATTAAGGTCAGGACTTTGACTTGGCCATTCCAAAACATTAACTTTATTCTTCTTTAACCATTCTTTGGTAGAACGACTTGTGTGTTTAGGGTCGTTATCTTGCTGCATGACCCACCTTCTTTTGAGATTCAGTTCATGGACAGATGTCCTGACATTTTCCTTTAGAATTTGCTGGTATAATTCAGAATTCATTGTTCCATCAATGATGGCAAGCCATCCTGGCCCAGATGAAACAAAACAGGCCCAAACCATGATACTACCACCACCATGTTTCACAGATGGGATAAGCTTCTTATGCTGGCATGCAGTGTTTTCCTTTCTCCAAACATAACGCTTCTCATTTAAACCAAAAACTGCTATTTTGGTCTCATCCGTCCACAAAACATTTTTCCAATAGCCTTCTGGCTCGTCCACGTGATCTTTAGCAAACTGCAGACGAGCAACAGTGTTCTTTTTGGAGAGCAGTGGCTTTCTCCTTGCAGCCCTGCCATGCACACCATTCTTGTTCAGTGTTCTTCTGATGGTGGACTCATGAACATTAACATTAGCCAATGTGAGAGAGGCCTTCAGTTGCTTAGAAGTTACCCTGGGGTCCTTTGTGACCTCGCCGACTATTACACGCCTTACTCTTGGAGTGATCTTTGTTGGTCGACCACTCCTGGGGAGGGTAACAATGGTCTCGAATTTCCTCCATTTGTACACAACCTGTCTGACTGTGGATTGGTGGAGTCCAAACTCTTTAGAGATGGTTTTGTAACCTTTTCCAGCCTGATGAGCATCAACAACGCTTTTTCTGAGGTCCTCAGAAATCTCCTTTGTTCATGCCATGATACACTTCCACAAACATGTGTTGTGAAGATCAGACTTTGATAGATCCCTGTTCTTTAAATAAAACAGGGCGCCCACTCACACCTGATTATCATCCCATTGATTGAAAACACCTGACTCTAATTTCACCTTCAAATTAACTGCTAATCCTAGAGGTTCACATACTTTTGCCACTCACAGATATGTAATATTAGATCATTTTCCTCAATAAATAAATGACCAAGTATAATATTTTTTGTCTCATTTGTTTAACTGGGTTCTCTTTATCTACTTTTAGGACTTGGGTAAAAATCTGATGATGTTTTAGGTCATATTTAGGCAGAAATAGAGACAATTCTAAAGGGTTCACAAACTTTCAAGCACCACTGTAAACTCTCTCAAAAAGTCACTCATCTTTGCCCTTGCTTGATAAGCACACCAGTATAGGTCTCTCTCCAGTGTTACAGAACTGTCTAATCAAAATTATTTGACCCGTCTGTGATTATTTCAGTTGGAACGGATTAGATATTAATTCCCAGTATTATGTGTTTCCATATGTTATGAGAATGTAATCATTGACCCAGACTGTATGAAGTCTTCTCCAACATAATCATCAAATCAGTGTGACATTGTCTTTCGATATTCTTAGCCAAAAGGCACTGCACTATAACTTTTCTAGTGTCACAGCAGCCTAAAGGCCAACGTTTTGGGCAATGTTGCTGAGCAACTGCGCTTCGACACTTTCCCATTGAGATTGAGCAACATCATTTCTATATGAACGATTCTGATCGTTTTGGGCAACTTTTCAAGATCATCCAATCAGAGTGCTAGCAGCAAATCACATGACCACCTGAGAGTTTCTGAAATTTTCAACAAAGATGGCGGCATCTCCGGCAGTGGAGCGAAGAAAAAGACAGACAACTTGTATCTTTTTATGCTGGTTAGCTGTTATGTGTAAACCCAAAGTGGTGAATTTACCTCATCAAATGCTTAGAAAACCAACAGACAGCGACTTGTGTGCGCTCAGGTTGTAATTAAGACATGGATTTCTTTTTTCAGCCAAGTGTAAACTTCTGTTAGTGAACCACTGCTTCATAGAGATTGAATGGGATTTAGCTAATTAGCAGTGGTTTTTCCTAACTCGTACCCCGTCCACACTATGGATTTTGTACCGATACGAAACTACTTTCGTGCCGCAACACCTGTCCACACTAGCAACTATACCGGTACTGTAGCGGTATAACTGTATCGGTACGAAACCCACAAATGTATGGGTTTCGTACCGGTACAGTATCAGTACTGTAGTGCTTCGCTGTAGTGTGGACAGATGAAGCGGCTCTGTATCGATACAAATATAATGCGCAAGCGCAATGAACCATTCCTACGTCTTCCGGGTTATTCATACAATACAATACGCCCGTGCTTTCCAGCTGTAAATAAAACGTCAAAATGGCTCAAAACGACCGTGGAGCTACATGGAGCAAGGAAAGGGGGGAGAAAAGGAGAGGGGGAGGGAGGGAGGGGAAGAGAAGGAAAGAGGGAGAAAGTGAGGGGAAGAGAAGGGAAGAGGGAGAAAGTGAGGGGGGAGAAAGGGAGATTCGTTTTCTTTGTTTCTTTCTCAACTGCCTCGCGTGTTTTATACGATTCGACTAAATAAATGACCACCAGAAATACAGACTGTACACTGACAACAAAAAGCACACACACGTTGTTTCATCCGCCATATTCTCGGAAGGAAGTTACTCGGTAACCACGGAAACATTTCGCGCACGCGCATTTCAATTTCCGTGAAAGAAAACCGCAAACATTTCTCGCTAGTGTGGACAGATGCACTAAACTGTACCGGTATACTTTGTATCGATACAGTTATACCACTTTCGTACCGGTATAAGTGTGAACACAGCAATAGTTAGCTGAAAGTTATCGCTAGCTATGTAAGCTAGGCTGAAGCCAAGACAAAAGTGACAGCTGCAAATGTTTCAGTGTCCAACTTTGCGGTGTCTGTCTCCCTGGCAATAGATTTGCTCTCATCTGATTGGTTGTTGTCCTAATTAGTTGCACTGTCTGTCGCCTGGTTGCCTGTTGTCAGCAACATTACTTGGCAACGTTGCCCAAAAAGTTGCCTTGTGCATCATCACCTTAATATTTCGAAGACCTCTAACTTAACCAGCACTGTTAAAAATGAGCACAAACTTTGTTATACGTGTGAATGCAGCAGTTTGTTTTTTATCCCCCGCCCAAACAAACCATGGTGGGGGATATAGAAACAGGGTCCATGTGTCAGTCGGTCTGGTCACGTTTTCGGGCCATATCTTTAAAGGAGGACTGAAGGCAAATTTATCATCATCAAAATTCTGTTTATTTTATTAAATATAGGAATGCGTTTTTGATCACTATTTTGTCACTGCTATCGCAAGTTATGAGTGTTTGAAATACGCTATGTAATATATCCGTCCATATGTCAAAGCAATGGCCGTAAACAAAACTCGTTGAGACCTGTGCGGGACATCGTAGGATGGAAGTAAAACATACAGCGGAAAAAGTGACCAACATCTGCCAACGTTGCCAAAAGACGCGCGCGCCCTCTTTAGAATGCTGATGTAATCAAGCCGGAAGTTGTGTTTGTTTTGATAGCAAATCAGGAAAGTTTGAAAAAAGTATGCAATAATCGTCATTTAAACTCGTTTTTGTGCAATATTTCGTTTGGAAAACAGTTTTCAAAATGGCGGCACTGACACCTGGCTGACGCTTGACGTTTCGAAGTCTCGCACAAGTCTCGTGAAGATCGTGCGGATAAGCGACGCCTGCCGTGGACCAAACGAACTAAATTCAACTTGGCTAAAAACCGAATAAGCCGATAAGTATAATATTTAATTGCAATTAGTTGCCAATACGAGTCACGATATAAGGTTACTAAAACCGAAAACGTAATTGAATAACACGTTAATTAAGAAATAAAGCAAGTTTAAAAATGATTTCAGTTCCCCTTTAAAACTACTGGAGATATCTTCATGAAACTTTGTAAACATATCAAGCAACATGTGAACTGGTGCCTTTTGCCATTTTGGATTTTTGAAAAAAAAAAAATTTTTTTTCAAGATTTTTACATTAAAAAAAAAAAAAGATTTTGACTTGGCTTCTAAGAGCAATGTTCGTTTCCGGAGCATATATCCAAAACTATTCATGATACGGATTTGAAACTTGGTGGACATGTTAACAAGGTGATGTAGATGTGCCATTTCATACTAAGAAATTTGAGAAATTTTAGTTTGTCATGTTTCCATGGGAACAATTTCAGACTTAGGGTGTATTCAGACCAGGATAGTTCGATAGTTCACTTGCTTTGGTCCGAACCAAATGATTTTTTTATTTTTTCATTTTGGTGCGGTTCGCTTTCACACTGTACATTTTAGTAAGCGGACCAAAATCTGTCAACAAAGCCACGCGCCCTGAGGTCGTTCAGCTATTGGTCAGAGACGACACGCGCACAAAGCGTTAAGTTCAAAAGTAGTCATGGAGGCTTTCCGTGCTGTTATTCTTTTTAATGTCATCAAAGCTATATGTTTTTTCCAGTTTTTACTGTTTTCACAATTGTGCGATTACTATGCTGTTGTACAAGTAATTTATCAACGACGACGACAAAGGGCAAGGCGGCTACGGAGGATAGCGCTGATGAGCGCACATCATGTTGCGACAGTTCTGGCTCTTCACGCAATAGATGAATTTCTTTTTTGCGTCACTAGTACTGCCACTTTTTGAAAGAATGTCCCTGATTTTAATGTAGGTCTGACGGAGTTTCTTCACTTTTAGCCGACATTGTTCTGGGGAGCGCGTGAACCCCTTCTCCTTCATTTTCTCACTGAATACAGCAAACACGTCGGTATTTTTGTGTGTTCTCTCCAAAAGCTCAGATATGTGGACATCTGCCCATATATCCACAAGGGTGTGCGTTTCTTCCTCGGCCCACGTTTGCCCCCTACTCATTTTTTGTACTCTGTAGTCGAGCCTACCACTGGTCTGAATGACTGAACGACTGTTGTAAGGTTCCCTTGACAACCGAAACAGTGTTTGCACTTTGCGGTGGAGTGTCAAGACTCTGTTTCCCATAATGCTCGACAAACGACGGAAGCTCCCGAGGTACAAAAAAGCAAAACTGTCGGATTAGGTCCGGTCTGCTTTCACACCTCCAAAAGATCCGTACCAGGGTTCCTTTGGTCCGGACCGAGTCCGACCTTGCAGCTCGGTCTCGGTCCGCTTGTTTGGTCCGGACCAGAGTTCGGTGGTTTGTATTCAGACCAACCCAAAAGGTCCAGACCAAGGGAAATTTGGTTCGTTTGGTCCAGACCAAACAACGTAGGTGTGAATACGCCATTAGTCTCTCAGCTTAGTTTAGGGGGAGGTTTTGTTTCCAGAACAGAACTTGAAAACTATAAGTGGTATGGTTTTGAAAGTTGGTATATGTGTTGATTAAGTAATGTATATGGGCCTTTTGATACTAAGAAATGTGAGAAATTTGAATTTTTAGCTCACTCGGACCAAAGGTCCGGTGGGTTTATGCCATGGGCTGCTGAGGTCAGTGTAAAGAGGTAGGGTTGGTTTCCTGCAGCAGAACTTGAAAAATGTGACAAATAATATCTTGAAACTTGGTGTATAGGGCGGGGGATATAGATGACTCTGTCTTCTTGTTGATTCAGGAAACAGACAGACTTAACCAAAACAATCAAAGTGAACGTCTCATCAATAGACGTGAAGTTTCAAGCAGAAATGTAACTATTTTGAATAAAGCCTGTAAGAACTAAAAACCAAACTGTGCGGCTACCGTTTTCATAATCAAACAAGTGGGTTTTGTAATAATACTATAACTGTTGATTTTTTGTTGGAACAGTATTAGTGGTCATGTTTTATTTGTAATCCCTGGTATTACAGACTCTGATGTTAAAAACTTTTGGTCATATCAAAGATTGTTTGATAAAAAGATAATTTAATAAGCATTTATACTCATGTTATTTTTGCTAAAATGTTACAAAAATAGCTAACGGGCTAAGGTTGTACATTTATGCACCATGACGTAACTAGGAAGGAACGATCTAAACGCTTTGACGTTTTATACAAACACCCTCACGTATATTGTTACTGTTATGTCACTTGAGCATGAAAAGCTATAAAGTAATTGAAGTGGAGGACTGATAGTCTGCCAGTGTTGTAGCAATCCAGACCAGGGGAGGAAATGCCACCCGACTCTTGACAGAAAACTGAATCGGACGTTGAATAGCATGAGCAGGGACACAATACAATTTGCACAGAAACCTACCGTAGCCTAATTTGCATGGAAAACCGTGTACAACAGGTGCTGCCATGTGATTTTTTTTTTTTTATCTCATCTCATTATCTGTAGCCGCTTTATCCTGTTCTACAGGGTCACAGGCAAGCTGGAGCCTATCCCAGCTGACTACGGGCGAAAGGCGGGGTACACCCTGGACAAGTCGCCAGGTCATCACAGGGCTGACACATATGGCCCTTTTCCACTACCCTTTTTCAGCTTGCTTCAGCCCGACACGGCTCGCGTTTCGACTATCTAAGAACAGCACGACTCAGCTCGCTTCAGCCCTGCTCAGCCCCCAAAACTCACATGGTTTTGGAGTGGGGCTGAAGCGAGCCAAACCGAGCCGAGTGAGGCTAGGGGCGTGAGGAGATACTCCCCTGTGCACTGATTGGTGAGGAGGAGTGTCCTCACATGCCCACACACGCCCCGCAAGCACGCTGGGATCTGTAAACACCGTAAACCCGGAAGAAGAAGAATTACGAATTACGAGAATTATGAAGCCTTATGCGCCTCGCCTCATCTATACGCTCTTGCCAGTATCTGTTGGCGTTGTCGGTGACAACAAGCCACAGCACCAAGACCAGCAACACTAACGACTCCATGTCCTCCATGTTTATTGTTTACTCTCCGGGTCGTGAGACTACCGCTTAAAAGATCACTGATGTCACTGTTTGCGCCGCCTAACGACATCACGCAACGTCCACCCACTTTCGCTAACTCCACCCAATGTGTCCACCCACTTCCAGCCAGCACGGTTCAGCGTGGTTGTAGTCGAAATGCAACTCCAACAGCCCCACTCAGCTCGACTCAGCCCAACTCAGCACGGCACAGCTCAGCCCAACTCAGCCGCGTTTGTAGTGGAAAAGCGGCAATAGACACAGACAACCATTCACACTCACATTCACACCTACGGTCAATTTAGAGTCACCAGTTAACCTAACCTGCATGTCTTTGGACTGTGGGGGAAACCGGAGCACCCGGAGGAAACCCACGCGGACACGGGGAGAACATGCAAACTCCACACAGAAAGGCCCTCGCCAGCCACGGGGCTCGAACCCGGACCTTCTTGCTGTGAGGCGACAGCGCTAACCACTACACCACCTTTAAAATCAGCAGTGTCGTGCTTAGTAATCATTCATATGCGGTAAAAGTTAGTTGGAATCTATCAGAATACCAGGCTGTCACTGAGAGAAAATGTCCAGATATTGTCCAAAAATGGACAAACCATAATGATCATGTTTCCCAAAACACTTTCATGCCCAAAAGTGTTTTTTTTTTCAGTGCTTCCTTTCTTCAGACGATTTGCACATAAATTAAACCCGAAAGACCCTTGCGTGAACATTTTCTTTTTCAGTCTGGGTGGAATTAAAGACCTAAATTACATCCAACATCAGCTTCAACAGTCCCCCAGTATGGGCATTAGGGCTGCACGATTATGGAAAAAATGATAATCACGATTATCTTGATCAAAATTGTAATCACGATTATTAATCACGATTATTCTTGATGTTAGGGAAATCACTTAAATTTTATTTCACTATATTCAAACAAACAATATGAACAGCTTTCAGTGCAGAATGAAATTTAAAAGAGAAATTCTGATTTCCAAATGACAAATAAATGAAATTTATCCAAGAAATTACCAAAGGTTGAAGGAACTGAAAACTCAATTGCAACAATTACATAGCATTATACTGAGGCCTACAAGTTTTTAGCTAGAAAGAGCAGCCTATCAACATGCTCTGGCTTTAAACATGAGCGAAGGCAGGTCACAGCATTGCCTCCAGTGCTAAATACGCTCAATCTGTTACCTACTCTCACGCTATCACCCCTTGAAGAAGATACCGCCAGTGTTGCCAGACACTGCTGACGTTTTCCAGCCCAAAATATGTTCAAATCTGCCAAAATGCACTTAAAACCGCCCAATCTGGCAACACTGGATACCGCTGCACTGAAGCTCTGCGCACTTGGCTTGCTTGCTTATTTAGGCGGAGTAATGAAACCTTACATGCGTCGGTTCGCCCCCTAATGGTTTGGCGGAGTACTGATCAAAAAGTGCTTGATCAGATATGCAGCAGAGCTCGCATTTTAAATGGAAATAAATCGCGATTTTCATTTAATTTAATCGTGGCAGCCAAAATCGCGATTTTCGATTAAATTCGATTAATTGTGCAGCCCTAATGGGCATCTTGGTGAGGCACGCTTACAGAGTGAGTATTGAAGAAACCTTTATTTGTCACATGCACACTCAAGCACAGTGAGATTCATCCTCTGCATTTAACCCATCTGAAGCAGTGAACACACGCACACATACCCAGAGCAGTGGGCAGCCATACTACAGCGTCCGGGGAGCAGTCAGGGATTAGGTTCCTTGCTCAAGGGCACTTCGGCCCAAAGTCGCCCAGTATTAACCTAACCGCACGTCTTTGGACTGTGGGGGAAACCAGAGGACCTGGAGAAAACTTCACACAGAAAGGTCCCCCATCAATCACTGGGCTCAAACCCAGAACCTTCTTGCTGTGAAGCGACAGTGCTAACCACGACACCACCGTGCCACCCATTGGTCACGCAGTTTCTGCCATGTTTACTAATTCATTTGTGTTTCACTTCAACTGCTAATTCTGGGTGAACGTTTTTTTTTTCCCTTTTCTTTTTAACGTTCATAAATTCTCCAGGTTCTGCAGCTCCTCAGCTAAGGTTACTGCCTGTACAGAGTTTAACACGTTCTCCTCACGTTTGTGTGGATTTCCTTCATGTTCTGGAGTTTTCTTCCAAACCCCAAAAGCATGCCAAGAGACCGATTACAACCCGTCTTGGTAAAGATGACCAAAAGTATGTGGACACCCGACTAATTACACCAACATGTCTTTGTTGAACATTCCTTTCCAGCTTTAGTCCCTCTTTGCTGTTGTAATAGCCGCCACTCTTGTGGGACGGTTTTCCACTAGATTTTGGAACGTCTGTGGGAATTCAGCCACGAGAGCATCACTGAGGTCAGGCAAATGTTGGGTGAGAAAGCCTGACAGTCATTCCAATTCAACCCAACAGTGTTCAATGGAATTGGGTTCAGCGTTCCGTGCAGTCCATTTAAAGTGCATATCCTGGACCAATTTCGGGGGGTTTTTTATATGAAAGAATGTCCCTTTACACACTCATCCAGAAGGGTAACTTTGCACAAGGCCATCTGTCTACAGCAGAAAAAAATAACAAAACGTGTCTGGAAAAATCCCAAGGGAGTCTGGAGCCAGATTCGTGACGTTACCTGCGGAAGCGCCAGCAGGCTGCGCGAGCTTTGCACGGTTTCAGTGCACAGCCTGTGTAGACCAAGCGCTCCCATTTCTCTCTCATTGTCCGGTCTTTTGGGAAACAATGAGTACTAATCCCATCAAGATCGGTGTTGCTACACCCTCCTACGATACATCTGTTTACCATTTTAATAATTACGCAATAACGTTGAAGAAATTTGCAGAAAACCACCAGGTCGTTTTCTCATAAACAAACCAGTGCTGACATAGGATTCAGAGGGAGGCGTCCCGCACGCGACGTCACGAAAATCAATGTTTGCCGGGAAATCCAAATGCCGAGTTTTTTCAGAGGCGGACCAATTCGCCTCAAATGGCTTGATTTCAACTAAATTTTTCTGGTATCGCGCAAGGTAAAAAAAAATTGCACAAAATGCAGAATGTTACAGATATTTGACCAAAGTTTAATATAAAATAGGAGAATTACATTGATCTTGCTCCTGAATTTACCTGTGGTATGCACTTTAAGTTCTTCCACAACAATTTTGGCAAACTGTGCCATTATTTACGCCTTTTGTGCACAGGAGCATTGTTATACTGGAACAGGTCTGGGCTGAGCCGCTTAATTCCAGTGAAGGGAAATCTTAATGCTACAGCACACAGACATTCGAGACTTCCAACATTGTGGCAACAGATCATCAAAGGCAGACATATGGGTGTGGTGGTCAAGTGTCCACATACTTTTGGCCATATAGTGTAAAGCATACTATGGAGTTTTACGTGAACTGAAAACACAATTTTTTCACATACAGTAGGTACATGTGTGTGATTTTTTGCATGTTCCAAATTCAAACTCATTTCATCTCATTATCTGTAGCCGCTTTATCCTGTTCTACAGGGTCGCAGGCAAGCTGGAGCCTATCCCAGCTGACTACGGGTGAAAGGCGGGGTACACCCTGGACAAGTCGCCAGGTCATCACAGGGCTGACACATAGACACAGACAACCATTCACACTCACATTCACACCTACGGTCAATTTAGAGTCACCAGTTAACCTAACCTGCATGTCTTTGGACTGTGGGGGAAACCGGAGCACCCGGAGGAAACCCACGCGGACACGGGGAGAACATGCAAACTCCACACAGAAAGGCCCTCGCTGGCTGCTGGGCTCGAACCCGGACCTTCTTGCTGTGAGGCGACAGCGCTAACCACTACACCACTGTGCCCTATTATTCAGGTGATACACGCAGAAGCATGGGTTAAAAATCATTCAACAGTCATGGAAGAGTTTAACGTAGAATGTATAATCCATGAAAATGATAATCTCTAGGATTTACATGTTAATTGATTCAGGGATTTTATTACAGGGATTACAGTGAAATCATCTGGAAGGTGTGTGTTTGGGGAAGAGTTAGAGGAGTAATGCCCCATTTTCCCACATATATCGGATCACTAGCTTTCTCCATCCCTGAACGGTGAGCCAAGCACGTGCATGGGGCTGTCGGCAAAGCCAAAACAAAGCAGAAATCATCGAGTATGCAAGAAAGCTGCAAAGTTGTTTGTTTTGAAAAAGCTGTACTGACTGCTTCCCATGTCAGCACGTAAGCTGAAATAAAAACCCATGTGTGCTCTTAGCCTGGGTTTGCGGTGTTCTCTGATACCCCGTTTCCACCAAGGCAGTTTCAGGGCTGGTTTGGAGCCAGTGCCTAATCTTGAACCAGTTCTTTGCATTTTGACAGCCAGTCAAAGAACTGGTTCTCGGCCAGGAAAACTGGTTCCAGAGCGACACCAACTCCTTGCTGGGCTATAATCAAGAGCCACTTACATCAGGGGCTGGGACAGGATTATTATGACCAATAAGACCAGCTAAAACTTTGTGACCACCATTAAAAAAAAAAACACCCCAGCTAGCGTTACCATCTAGTCTGACTAATCCATAGAAGAAGAAAACCGATGATGCAGTCCGTCACTGTTGTGCTTGGTGCCAGATGTGCTAGCTAGCGTGGCAGGTTAACAGTGCTAGTGTGGTGGGCTAACGGTACTAGCTAGCTAGCAGGGCTGGCTATCGGCTGGGAAAGCAAAGAATTGTCCAGTGGCAAAGACATGGCTCTCTAGCCCATGGAAAAGCAAACCGGTTCTTAGAAGCTTCTCAAGTTGAACCAATACTGGAACCAGCCCAGAACTAGCACGTGACTTACTTTGGTGGAACAGAGGTATCCAGTGGTGTACTGTAAATTTTAAACTGGTGCCAAAAGTTGGAAACTGCTTTAAAGGAGATACGGAGAACCACGGCCTCACTTTTCGTTTAGAAATGCCTTGAGACCTCAAGAATGGCACAGGAATAGTTTTAAGCATTAACAATCATGGATGCAAACGGCACGCCTTTTGGCGGATGCCGCCTTTTTCACGGCTGTCTGGGGGACTTGTGTGAATCGCGCAGATCCGATGAGGTTTTTTTTTTGGGGGGGGGGGGGGGGTGTTGGAGTGTCTGATTATAATTTCATCAAAGTAAATTCTGTATTAAAATTACTAAATAAGCAAATGCCGTTACAGTCCATGAAACATAGGAAGTATAAGTATGAGAAGAAAACAGTAAATCAGAAAGCTGCGCACGTAAAGCCAATTGGCTGCGCGCCATTATCTGCTGCTGGCTGCACTTCACTGCACGCACAAGGATTTCCATCAGTCCAACGTAAGTTACGTAATTGGCTTTACGTGCGCAGCTTTCTGATTTACTGTTTTCTTCTCATACTTATACTTCCTATGTTTCATGGACTGTAACGGCATTTGCTTATTTAGTAATTTTAATACAGAATTTACTTTGATGAAATTATAATCAGACACTCCAACACCCACACCCCCCCCCCCCCAAAAAAACCCCTCATCGGACCTGCACGATTCACACAAGTCCCCCAGACAGCCGTGAAAAAGGTGGCATCCGCCAAAAGGCGCGCCGTTTGCATCCCTGAATAATAAATCTAATAGTCATTTTTACAATTAAAGTGATTCATATAGGTAGCAGTCTGAGTGAATGACCTTGACATCTGTGACGTCACAGTGGGAAGGCTATCGGTTTCATCACCATTTCCGCTATACTAAAACACAGAGCTGACTGCAACTCCGATCCTCCATTTTGAGCTAATTTATCGCCATGCCACGTAGATGTGGTGCTGGCGGGTGCAGCAACACGACAGAAGGTTGACTGCATTCATGGCCCAAGAATGTTCAAACTGCAAAGATTTGGACGCGTTTTGCAAGAAATCCACAGGCACATTTTACTGAAGACTCGTACGAGACCTCTGATCTGTTGAGGAGCGTTGGCTATAAGCCCGTATCGAAAGAGGGTGCAGTACCAACAATTAAAGGAAAAGAAAACTACAAGAAAAGCAAAGTTAGGTCAGTTGCACCAGTTCTCCCGGAGTGTGAGTCGAGCAGTAATGGCGGAGTACTCAGTATGGAGAAAATGGAGAATGAGTGGGCCAGCCGTCAGATTTCTCTGCTGGATATGCTTGCCTCAGCAATATCTCGCCCTTACGTGGAAGAAGCGAATGAACAGAGAACTGAAAGTTAGAGTGTTTCAAAAACAATCGGCCACAAGATCAGCCTTCAAGAAGCGAGAACACAGACGGGTAAAGATGCGACTCTCATTTGGTTACATCACAACAACACCACCATTCGTTGTTTCCCTGCATTTAGAGTAATACATGCAACTTGTATTGTGTGTTTAAGTTACTGGTATGAGATTATTTAATTTGCTTCAGAATGTGATTGTCTCAGTTCATCTGATTATTTAATGAGCCTTTTACGTTTTATCAGTGAAAATGCATGCATGTACATGTCTGTTGCATAAGTTATAGCACCTATCCTGTTTTAGTAAGAGTCACATGAGACTGTCGGTTCAATTCCATCCGATTCTCTAGACGGCTTTGTTCTCTGGATTTATTTCGTAAGGTGGGGGCCTCTGTGACCGACGTGTTACTATCAGATTCACTTTCTGATGGTTCGAACTGATACAGTTCTACGTGTATAGCAGTAGCATGTACACACACTCCAATTTCAGGACTATCACAGTCAGATGTATTACTATCTGAGGAATCCGAAGACTCTCCAATAAATCAGAACGAAGAGGCCATTGCAACCACTCTCGCCTACCGAGTCTGGCTTTGGGCTATAGCTGTCAAAGGCCTCGGCCTTAAAACCGGTTACCGCAGTGACGTCACGCACTCAGGGCTGGCTGGCTCAGCGGGGCAGCTCGAATCCCAACTTTGCGGTCGATTTTAACTCTCAAAAATATATTTTTTTTATTCCCATTTATGCAGCACACAAGAGTCAAGGATGGAGATACTATCCACTCAGAAATTTATTTAAAAATAAAAGGTTCTGCGTATCTCCTTTAAGAACAATTTGACACACAAAGAGCTTGGTGACCCCTTGGCATGACAGACCAAGCAGGGGTGAGTGACAAGACCGGCTCCAGCAGATACCCATGTGTGCTGAACGTGATTAAAGGATACCGGGAGGATGGCCCAGTATTCAGTAATAGTTAGATTCAGTACATCCTTGACACTGCGTCATTTATATTTGCTCCAGGCCAAGGAAAGGCGACAGTGACTATGTAATAGCTGCTCCCAACTGAGACATTTTGCACGGGCAGATAAAGTCCTTGTACAGGGTTAGTCAAAATGATGTTAATACTAATGGATTATTTTTCTCCTGAATGTGTGGTGCGCCGTGACCGCTGCTGGCGTAATTGGGCCCTACTTTTTTGACACCCCAACAGTGACATCAGACGTCTACTTACAGATGGTACAGCAGTACGCCATTGATCAACTTCCACTACAGATCCGATTAGTGGGGTATTTCCAACAGGATGGCGCACTGCCGCATTTTGACCGTACTGTTCGTGCTTATCTCGACCACACATTTTCAGGTCGATGGACAGGTCATGGTGGACCATTACCGTGGCCTCCACACTCCCCTGATTTGACGCCCTGTGATTTCTGGTTATAAGGTATGGTGAAGGAGCGCGTGTATAGGCAAGGCAAGGCAAGTTTATTTATATAGCACATTTCATACACAGTGGCAGTTCAATGTGCTTTACAGAGGTAAAAGCAAAACAGTAAACAATAGAAAATAAAATTACATAAAATAAAGGGGGAAGAAGAGAGAAAAAAATAAGAATTAAACAATAGTAGAAATAAAATAATAAAATGAAGTAAAAGTTCAGTAAAAAAAACAGCAGAATAAAATGGAATAAAAGTTAAGTAAAGTTTAAAACATGCAGAGACGGGCGGCACGGTGGTGTAGTGGTTAGCGCTGTCGCCTCACAGCAAGAAGGTCCTGGGTTCGAGCCCCGGGGCCGGCGAGGGCCTTTCTGTGTGGAGTTTGCATGTTCTCCCCGTGTCCGCGTGGGTTTCCTCCGGGTGCTCCGGTTTCCCCCACAGTCCAAAGACATGCAGGTTAGGTTAACTGGTGACTCTAAATTGAGCGTAGGTGTGAATGTGAGTGTGAATGGTTGTCTGTGTCTATGTGTCAGCCCTGTGATGACCTGGCAACTTGTCCAGGGTGTACCCCGCCTTTCGCCCGTAGTCAGCTGGGATAGGCTCCAGCTTGCCTGTGACCCTGTAGAACAGGATAAAGCGGCTACAGATAATGAGATGAGATGAGACATGCAGAGACTGTAAAAGTTAAGTAAAGTTTAAAACATGTAAAGATGATGATATTTATCAGTTAGCAGAAAGCATCTGAAAACAGCTTGGTCTTTAGTCTAGATTTGAAGCTGCCAACAGCAGGAGCATTTTTGATGTACTCTGGGAGTTGGTTCCATAGCTGTACTGCATAGTAGCTAAAAGCTGCTTCACCACACTTTGTTTTAACGACAGGTTTTACCAGTAAATTTTGCTGTTGCGATCTGGTAGGGTTAGGCCGCTGCAACATATCAGAGAGGTAATTGGGCCCTGTACCATTTAGAGATTTGTACACCAGCAGCAATGCTTTAAAGTCAATTCTGTAGCTTACTGGAAGTCAGTGAAGGGACCTTAGAATTGGAGTAATGTGCTCTGTTCTTTTTGTTCGTGTGAGAACCCTCGCCGCTGCATTTTGAACCAGCTGAAGTCGTTTGATGGTCTTTTTTGGCAGGCCTGTGAAAAGGCCATTGCAGTAGTCAACCCTACTAGAGATGAAGGTGGGGTTTACATTAGACCGTATCAGCGGATCATCAGATTAACGTTTTTAAAACGATTAGCGTGCACACAGCAACACCAATACACGATTCGCATGCACACAGCAACACCAATACACGGATACGCTCGGCTCCGCAGGCATCCTGCGCTCCAAATCACTCCGCCCTGAACAGCGAGTGCCCTCTGGAGGGTGCGCACTCCGGCCCTGCGCAGCTCACAGAGCGCGCGAGTGAAGCGCACGAGCAGTGATTCGGGACTGAGCCGCTGTGTGTGTGATCCCAGCGCATATCACTTACCACTTGCAAGTGGAAGGATGGCAAGCCTAAAGACAATCATAACTACACAATGGGCAGTATTTGCATCAGTATTTGCAGTATTTTCATACTTTTATACTCTTTAATGAAAGGTGATACAAGACGGAAGTCCGCGCCGTTTTTCAGCAGTCGCGTCACATGACCAACGCCAGCGAATCAGGAAGGTGGATGTCACAGTGACGTTGTCCAATGACAACGCCAGCTAGAGCTCAGCACAGCGTATCCGCGTATTCTCAATGTTTACACAGCACCGGACCAGACACGATCTGGATTGAATACGTGGACCCTGGCGGATTCCCGTTTCCCGGCGTTTTAATGTAAACGGACAGTGCATCCGCGAAGAAAACGAGACAGATACGGTCTAATGTAAACTTGGCCGAAGGCATGTATAAGTTTTTCCAGATCATTTTTTGACACAAGTCCTCTTAGTTTGGAAATGTTTTTTAGGTGATAAAATGCCGATTTAGTGATTGCTTTCATGTGACTGTCAAAGTTTAGCTCGCTGTCAATGAAAACACCAAGATTTTTAACCATATCTTTTGTTTTAATCCCCTTTGTGTCAAGAATAGTAGTAATCCTGAGTCTTTCATATTTTTTCCCCAAATAGAATTACTTCTGTTTTATCTGTGTTCAGCTGAAGAAAATTTTGTGACATCCAGTTGTTGATTTGGTCGATACACTGGTAGAGACATTCAAGGGGGGCATAATCATTAGGTGATAGAGCAAAGTAAATTTGGGTGTCATCTGCATAGCAGTGATACAAAATTGAGTTGTTCTTGATAATTTGTCCAAGTGGGAGCATATAAAGGTTGAATAGTAATGGTCCAAGAATCGACCCCTGGGGGGCATCACAGGTCAAGGACATTGATGGTGAGGTACAATTTCCCATGGTAACAAAAAAGCTTCTAAGTATGATTTTAACCAATTGATAACTTTATCAGTCAACCCAACCCAGTGTTCAAGTCGATATAGCAGTATGTTGTGATCAACAGTATCAAAAGCTGCACTGAGGTCCAGTAACACCAGGACCGATGTTTTGCCTGCATCAGCATTAAGACGCATGTCATTTATAACTTTAATCAGCGCTGTTTCAGTGCTGCGATTGGCACGAAATCCTGAATGAAAGTTATGAAAACAGCTATAGCAGGAAAGTTCATGATATCAATGACCTCAAGGACAGAATAAGGACTGTGGTATCATCTATTCCCCCGCAAAATGTACGTCCAGGCTTTAAATGGTACTGTTGCTTGCTGGTTTTTGTGTGTTGAATATGATGGCGAACAGGTTGAGACCGTCCTGTAAATCATCTTGCACATATGATGCGTTTTGTGAATAAATGGTTTCTACCATTTAAGTGTTAACATAATTTTGACTAACCCTGTATTACCCCCAACTTCGAGCTCAAAATTACTTGACAAGTGGCAAGAACCGTCACAGTTCATTTTTAATCAACTACGCATTTGACCCAGGGCCATTGGCAGATTCTGACATCACCACTGTCCATGGATAAAATGGCTTTCTCCACCCTACTTTGTTGTGCTTCCACTTGGTCTCATCAGAGCACCAGCTTTGTTTCAGTAACTGGTGGACTGGATGCTACTGAATTCTTCCATTCGGTCTTTTTAGAGCACCAGCTACGGTTATTGCATTGAGTACTGAGGCCTCACAGTGCACATGCTGTTGTGCATTTAGAGGACATAATTATGTACAGTAACAACTAGCAGCAGCATATGAGAGCAGGCCTAAAGCTCTCGAGACAAGCTGACCCGATGATGAAATGTTTAATTTACATAAAACTAGTGTTGACTCAAGAATAAATAACATATTTATGGAATATATTGTTAATTTTGTGCGGTGTTTTGATGAGCTTTTACTTTAAGCAATTTTTTTTTTTTAATGTTATGTAATGCAATACACCAAACTCATGGGTGCCGCCATCTTGGGTTTTTTAGTGATATTCGTCACCAGTCCATGTGTTTTGTTGTCCCTTCCAGCTCGCTCACTGTTGCGTCAATCAGCTTGAAACTCATGATTCCCACCTAGTGATCGAATCTCATGTTCAGGGATCGAAACGGGCGGTCGCCCACTCGCCAATGCAAGTTGGAAAAGGTACAGGCGACTAGTGACATGTACTCGACCAAGTGGGCGACTGGCTCGCCACGCTATATATATATATCAAACTACTCACTGCCTCGATGGTTTCTATCAACGATTCTCGCCCATTTTAAGCAGAACTTGGTCTATTTTACCGTTTTTTACGATAATTTCAATAGATTTTGAGAGACATTTGTCAAGTTGGCATAGATGCGGGCGCCACCATATTGTTTACGTGCACAGTATACACCGCTACATGCAGCATGGCTGCGCGAAGTTTCGTTTCTTCCCGTTCATTTTCGTTGCTGCCCGTGAAGACAAATGTAACTTGAACCGCTATTGGTCAGATAGATTAGACCCCCGCGAAGTTTAAAAGTCCTTGGCTTGACATTTCTGACAGCTATCAAAACAAACGGATATCGCTCAACAAGTATGATGAGCCAGAGCAGCCTGCAGGTGATGAGAGGGAGTATGTGGCAGGAGATGTAGAGCCCCAGGAGAGACAGAATGAGGAGGTGGAAGATGAAGAGGAGGCGCAGCATGATGTGGTGTATGACCCGATAGATGATGATCTGGATGAGGGTTTCGAAGATTGTGATGATAATGAGATGACTGAGGAAGAAGTTTATAGACAGTTGAAATTGATTACGCATGTATAATATGGTTGTATTATATGAATAAATATATAAAATTGGCTTGAAATTTGCAATTATAAATATGGACCAGTGCTACTCCATTCGGACCAGTACCTCTGAGAGGCACTGGTCCAAATGGACCAGTGCTCCCAAATTCCTGTTTCGATCCCTGATGTTGACTTGATTTTTCAAAATGTTTAAATCAGCTGAGCACTTTGCTGTCTAGCGCCCATGAAAGATCGGATCGCTGAGGAAAATTTTGTATCCTTCCTAAAAATCAATGATTTTCCTAATTTTTTTTTCATGGAGAAAAAAACGAGGTGGTGTATAAATCTCAGTAATACTGTTTTGAAGAGAATTAACAAAAAGTTTGACCATCTTATGCACAGCGCATTCGCGCACCACTGTCATTAGTGACGCTTGGTGTCCACAATTTAAAGTGAACGTACCCACTCCATGTTTAAACACAAGGATGGAATGATTTCATTGATCTATTACTTTTAAGCCTTCTAGGTGCAGAATTGTGAGATACAAGTAGTTGTCCATCCATTATCCGTAACCGCTTTATCCTGTACAGGGTCGCGAGCAAGCTGGAGCCTATCCCAGCTGACTACGGGCGAAAGGCGGGGTACACCCTGGACAAGTCGCCAGGTCATCACAGGGCTGACACATAGACACAGACAACCATTCACACTCACATTCACACCTACGCTCAATTTAGAGTCACCAGTTAACCTAACCTGCATGTCTTTGGACTGTGGTGGAAACCCACGCAGACACGAGAATATGCAAACTCCACACAGAAAGGCCCCCGTCGGCCACTGGGCTCGAAACCAGAACCTTCTTGCTGTGAGGCGACAGCGCTAACCACTACACCACCATGCCGGCACAAGAAGCAGCCTTTATCTGTAATTCTTACCCTGATACTCAAAATTTTAAATCTCTATTTTTTGGTCTGTTAAATTCTCATTGAGGTTTTTTCTCATGAATGGAAAATTAAACCGATGGAAAATGATTGCTGGTTTGTGACCGAGGCAACGGACAGAAAGGGAAATTTTATAGAACACTGGATTTTCAAAACCTTCATAACTTTGGTTTTTTAAGACACATTTACAAAATTAAACAAGTTTTCGATTCAAATCTTCACACTCTTTACTTACACAACTATGACAACAATGACTTTAAAGGAGAACAGAAGTCATTTTTAAACTTGCTTTATTTCTGAATTAACGTGGTATTCAATTACGTTTTCGGTTTTAGTAACCTTATATCGTGGCCCATATTGGCAACTAATCGCAATTAAAATATTATACTTATTGGCTTATTTGGTTTTTAGCCATGTTGAATTTAGTTCGTTTGGTCCACAACAGGCGTCGCTTATCCGCGCGATCTTCACAAGACTTGTGCGAGACTTTGAAACGTCAAGTGTCAGCGCCGCCATTTTGAAAACCGTTTTCCAAACGAAATCTTGCACAAAAACGAGTTTAAATGACGATTCCTGGCTACTTTTTTCAAACTTTCCTGATTGCTATCAAAACACACAAAACTTCCGGCTTGATTACGTCAGCATTCGAAAGAGGGCGCGCGCGTCTTTTGACGACGTTGGCAGATGTCGGTCGCTTTGATTTCCGCTGTACGTTTTACTTCCGTCCTACGATGTCTCGCACAGGTCTCAATGAATCTCGTTTACGGCCATTGCTTTGACATATGGACTGATGTATTACAGAGCGCATTTCAAACACTCATAACTTGCTACAGCAGCGACAAAATAGCGATCAAAAATGCGTTCCTATATTTAATAAAATAAGATACACAGACTTCTGATAATAAAAAAAATTGCCTTCAGTTCTCCTTTTAAAATGGCCTGTCGTTGCTACTAGTACCAAGCTCCAAGTAACTTGCATGGCTAACTAGACAGTATGACGGCCTAGCTTACGTACTGTATACGGACAATAAATTTTATCTTCCTGCATGCATCCCATTTGAAATGTCCCGTGTTGTCGTTTAAATCCACAATCTAAGATGCAACTTTGGCAATCCTTGGTCAAGCAAATCTTGAATTTATACTTCATCAAGAAGCCATAACTCAGAAGCTAATGAGTTTGGTCACACTACAGAGTACATATTAGCTCCCAAATAATGTAGGCTGCCAAACCACCTCACCGCAAACCAGCCAATCAGAGTCGAGCTCATCAATGTATTAACGAGCCCACCAAAAATGGGAAAACGGCTCGTTTCATTCTCGGGCCAAATCATTAGGTTTGAAAACTGGTGTGTAAAACTGCATCCCGGTATTTTTCGCCTGGACCAAAATCACATACCTTCTATTTAGACATCAATGAACAATAAATGCATTCTGTTGCGACTTTACTTGATTCCTCTGAACAATGCTCTTTTGTAGTCACTTTACTATATTCCACAGAACTTCCACAACCCTACTGTTCTGCACAGGCAAGTAACCGGTACACATCCTACTGCAGAACTCACATCACATATTTTTACACATCTCGACTGCTACAGAAATGCTTCGATGCGCGAAGCTTCGGTGATAGCTTTAGACTGACTAATACTGGTGTCGGCGGCACGGTGGTGTAGTGGTTAGCGCTGTCGCCTCACAGCAAGAAGGTCCGGGTTCGAGCCCCGTGGCCGGCGAGGGCCTTTCTGTGTGGAGTTTGCATGTTCTCCCCGTGGGTTTCCTCCGGGTGCTCCGGTTTCCCCCACAGTCCAAAGACATGCAGGTTAGGTTAACTGGTGACTCTAAATTGAGCGTAGGTGTGAATGTGAGTGTGAATGGTTGTCTGTGTCTATGTGTCAGCCCTGTGATGACCTGGCGACTTGTCCAGGGTGTACCCCGCCTTTCGCCCGTAGTCAGCTGGGATAGGCTCCAGCTTGCCCGCGACCCTGTAGAACAGGATAAAGCGGCTAAAGATAATGAGATGAGATAATACTGGTGTCCTACAGTTCCTTGTGTTTGGATATGAATAAAAGTATGCCTTCTTTAGGTCTATTACTCACCTGTTGGCTGTAGAGCGTTAGACAAAAGCTGAACTTTGGATAACCCTGTGCGTAGATCCTTTAAATTCAGTTTTGCACTGCGCTCATCTGTGTCTGTACCCATTACTGAGCTCAGCTGTGTCTGTACCATGAACCCTATTGAAGATCATGGCAAACTGCAGCTTAAAATAAATAAATAAATAAATAAATAAGCATTTCAAATATAAACTAAATCACTAAAAATTCTGTCCTTCAGAGCCAAATTATCCAAGTTATGATGAACGATCAACAATATTTTACATGAGCTGCCACACACTGTATTAAAAACCACTATATAAAAATATTTAACAGTTATTCTACGAAATCAAGTCGTACATGAGCTGATAGTTGACGAGGCACGTAGCACTGAGTTGGCTATAAGCCCTGTGCAACGAGATTGAGTGGAATAATCATTTTATTCTATCCACATTCACTAGATTTTGGGAAACAGAGCATTTTAATTGTTTGTTTGTTTTTTTAATTTATCGAATTTGCAAAAAAACTTTATACAAAAAACATTCGACAAAATCATTTCCGCTTCGAACGTAAAGAAACCAATGAAATGACATTAGCAATTTGTGAAAAATGCTATTACAATAATTCTTAAAAAATAAAAATAAAAAGATACGTTCTTACCATGAAATACCTTTATTACCTCACCCGGGACGGAGTCCACCAGGGGGCGAGGTATTATTTTCGGTGGGGTTTCTTTGTTGTTGTTTTTTTGTTAGCAACATTACGGGAAAACGGCTGGACCAATCTTCATGAGACTTTCAGGATAGATGGGCATTGGTCTCAAATAGAACCTCCAACATTTTGAGGGTCAAGGCCACCAAAAAGGTCAAAATATTTTTTTTCCATGATATCTTCCTTCATATTTACTTCAAACCAATTTTAAAAAGGTTCATCTTTCAATTCTTCTTCCATTGATATGCTACATGACGGGGTATCTCTCATAGTTTTCTAAGTGGTTGGGGTCAAATGTCGGGGGGGGTCAAGGTCATTGCTAAAATTTGCATATTTTCCATTATAACTCAAATGGTTAGAGAGATGTTTACCATTATCAACATATAGGAAGTCATATATGGGCTTTCATTTGGCACCATGACCTTGGACCTTGTTTGTTTGTGTCTGACTGTTAACAATTTAGCATCTAGACGGTTGCACCGCTTGACTTCAAATTTTAGGGTAGGTAGGCAATGGTCCATAGATTACCCCCAAAATTGAATCAGGTAATCGGGTCAAGGTGAAGGTCAAGGTCACCGGAAAGGTCAAAATAACATTTTTCATGATAAATTAAAAATGGTTGCCAATAGAAAAATGCTTACTATTATGAGCATATAGGAACTCCCATATGGGCTTTCATTTGGCACCATGACCTTTGACCTTGAATGTCAAACTCAAGGTCATGGATTTTCATCGGACTGTAACTTGACAGCTGATGACTGAGAAACATTACCATTATCAACATATAGGTATAAAATAAGTGCTGCTGGGCGAGGTTTGTTTTGCCTGTCAACACTTGTTCCATATTTTGTCACTTTTTTGCATGGGGGGAGGGTGTTTGTTTTCAAGTAGAGTTTTTATTTCATCCTCTGTTGGTTCAGCAACACGTGCCGCCATTTTGTTTTTCTCTACTCACGGTATATGAGCCGGTAACCTAGTAGTAGAATAGCCAAATCAGAGCATGTGATTGCTCATATCCAGTGAATGTGGATATTATAATAATAATAATAATAATAATAATAATAAACAGTTAATTCCGGTCCGCTAATTTGATTGGATGAGTGACATTCCAAGAGTATTTAGTACTGCGCCATTTCATTCTTTTAATCACTCCACTCATCCTTGCTAGCCAAATAAAATTATACTTCCCAATTTGGAAAGTGAGTATTGCTTCTTTGGGACCCATTGTTGCCAATGGTGCAAAAATAATAATAATAATAATTATTATTATTATGGGGCGGCACGGTGGTGTAGTGGTTAGCACTGTCGCCTCACAGCAAGAAGGTCCGGGTTAGAGCCCCGTGGCCGGCGAGGGCCTTTCTGTGCGGAGTTTGCATGTTCTCCCCGTGTCCGCGTGGGTTTCCTCCGGGTGCTCCGGTTTCCCCCACAGTCCAAAGACATGCAGGTTAGGTTAACTGGTGACTCTAAATTGACCGTAGGTGTGAATGTGAGTGTGAATGGTTGTCTGTGTCTATGTGTCAGCCCTGTGATGACCTGGCGACTTGTCCAGGGTGTACCCCGCCTTTCACCCGTAGTCAGCTGGGATAGGCTCCAGCTTGCCTGCGACCCTGTAGAACAGGATAAAGCGGCTAGAGATAATGAGATGAGAAAAAAAACCAACACTCCGCTGAAGTCATTACCATCAAGCCAAAATACACCCACTTCAAACATTTAAGCCGGAAAAACAAGAAATTATTTTTAACATTGCATTGTGAGTTACAGACACCACAGTGCAATTCAAGCAGGTTGGTTGATTGCTGACTGAAGGGGTGTTCACACGGCAACTTTTACTCCGGTGTAGCACTGGGGCTGCCCCGGTAGAGCGTTCACACGGTACAAAGTTATCCCGGTGTAGCCCCTGAAAGCTGCTTAAACCGGTGCAAATCTAACCCTGCTCGGGAGGTCGTTTAAGAAATTTACTCCGGAGTAAATGCTAGTTTGCGGGGCAGCACCGATATAAAATGGGACGTCTGAACGCTACAGGGGTAGACTCGCTACGCGTGAGGAGAGTTGATTACATACGGGCATTGCATAATTTGCATCCTGGTATTTTGCGCTTCCAAAATGGCGAATATCAACAACAACAGAACTGCGTGTCTTCCAGTGTTGCCAGATTGGGCGGTTTTAAGTGCATTTTGGCGGATTTGAACATATTTTGGGCTGGAAAACGTCAGCAGTATCTGGCAACACTGGTGTCTTCATCCACGTTGTTTTCCCGGCGCTTGGTGATGCCATGACAACCGGGAAAAGGAAGTACATTTTCACGCATGCGTATATTTCATTTCCGCATTATTACTATCGTATAGCACGGTCGCAAAAACTGCCGTGTGAACGCCAGTGGGGCTGCACCGGTGCTAACACGCTTCTCTCTAGTAAGCAGGGTTGTGACGTGTGAACGCTCCACAAAATTTATATCGGTGTAAGATATATCGCAACAAAATACATCGGTGCAGCTTCGATGCAAATATGTGCCGTGTGAACACCCCTTAAGTGGTGAGTGCTGGATGCTGTTGGATCAGGTGTGTGTGTGAGTGAGAGAGAGACATGGCAGCTCTAGACTGCAGTGTTTTTGATTCTCCGCTATAGTGTTAGCATCTGACTTGTTACGCAGCACGACAACTTGCTTGCAAATACATAAAGAGGAAGAGACGAGTTGGAATAGTAGCGAAGAAGAATACAAGTGATAGAATAAATGAGGAACAAGGAACAGAAGTGATGGATTTCCCCTCTTTATTGTTCAAACGTGTACGTTTAAAAAACAAGAGAAATCCGTTTTAGTACGTTGATGACGACAAAACAGCTGCAAGAAGTCATTTGTCGGAAGAGAATAAATTGGAGAAGTTTACAAATGCTCATTTCGTTTGTATGAACTACAAATCCTTCTTTTAAAAACAGTTATTACATTTTTTTTTTAAATCACGTATGAGGGAGAGCGGCGATGCATTTCTTTCTGTCTGTGGATTCAGGGTGCGGCTCAGGACTCATTGTGTAAGCTGGCTAGAGTTTCAAAATGCTGACTGATGCCGATTCTGTCAGTTTCCATTTTCAGAGTTTCCTGAACATGAACTGAAACACTGCTCTTGCGTCATCTGTTGTAAAAACCACCAGGGATAAATAATAGACGAGAACAGGACAATAAAGCACAAAACATAAATCTGCTTGTAGTGGAAGTAGATTACCATTCGTGGTCATTTTGCAGCTGGATATCTTGTCTTCAATTAGGAGTCATTTACACAGTGAGGCTTAATCCCAAATACCTTCCTATTCACTGTGGGCTGGATTGAAATTTGAGTTACGTACGCACAGTGAGCAGTTAATACCAAAATTGCACACATTGGTATTCAGACCGCAGGCATTACTACGGACTTGCGTGCTCCTCTGAAAGTTGCTCTGGTAACGTGTGCACGGAGATGTACCTGCCTGACGTAACCAAAATATCATCATCTTTCAGCTGCTCCAGTTCAGGGCCGCCACAGTGGATCTGTTCTGCATATTTGATCCGGCATAGGTTTTACACCAGATGCCCTTCCTGACGCAACCCTCCCCCCCATCTATCCCGGCTTGGGACACCAAATACGCACTGGCTTGTGCAACCCCAGTGGCTGGGTATTTTACCTGATCTTCATGTCTTTGGACTGTCGGGGAAACCGGAGCACCCGGAGGAAACCCACACAGACACGGGGAGAACGTGCAAACTCCACGCAGAAAGGCCCGCGTCGGCTGTGATGTTCGAACCCGGAACCTTCTTGCTGTGAGATGACGGTGCTAACCACTACACCACCGTGCCGCGATGTAACCAAAATATCTTCCCCTGAAACTCATGCTTTTGTAAATGCACTGAACAAAACTATGGAATACAAATTTATGAAATGTCCAATACATAAATGACATTATTCATTAATTGCATTGTTCCTGTAAAGTCCACAAAAGGGAACTTTATCCTGTAAGCATGTCCTTTTTCCAGCTTTCCAACTTGCCCAAAATTATTCAACAATCATGGAAAAGTTTAATGTATAATCCATGAAAATTGCTTTTTTAAATTAATTTATTTAATTACATAAACCAATAAACACAGCATTTATCACCATTGTCTTAGCTTGACACTTTGTTGCCGCTGCATTTCAAGTTCATCATGCAAAAAAAAGGGCATTCTGGATCAAGTACTAGTTTAGACGCGGCTGACTAGTGAGGGTAGAAGCCATTATATAAATTTAATACAAATATGCAGGGACATAATAAATACAACTACAAACGGCAATATTCTCGACTTCTTTTAAATGTTCAGGTCAGTGCTGGCGACTGTCATGTTTTATACACGTTATTTACCAGCTAGGACGTCCGTATCATGAAATACCGTGACCGAGGTCTTGAAAGTACTGACCGAGGCCCCGTATTCAAGGCCGAGGTCACGTTATTTCACCATACGGACCGACCTTAAGCTGGTAAATAATATATTTATTTTTTTCTTTACCAAATTCTAACAGAAAACGAGAGCGCCTGAAAGGGAAAACCGAGGCGAGCCGCCATTTTGAATCCTCATTCACGGCTGTAATGCAAATGGCTTCCTCCTCGGTATACAAGTGCACTTCCATGGCAGGAAAAAAAACTACATTTTGCCGCCTATGTAGTCCCCTATTTATACAAATAAGAGTCATTCAGGATTCAGCCATGTTTTTGCTCGGCGTTAACAACAGTTAGAGGTTTTTAGCTTTCTCGTGAAATGTTTTCTTTTATTTCTTCTTCCTCAGGGTAGTAAAACTCGCTTTCGCTGTGAACACTGTCGTTATCGCTATCCATGCTGTAAAATTAATGCTATTCTCCTGAGAAATGCGAAAATAAATGTTGACAAAAATTGCTACTATGTTGTTTGTTGTTGTGAACAAGCGAGTCGCCAGAGGTCCGTATCCAGGGTCCGTACCGGAGGATATGGACCCACTCGCCAGCCAATCAGAGTGCGGGATTTGATGGAAACCGCACCGTGAAAAAAATAAAATCACTGTATTATTCTCTCTTTTTTTCCCTAAATTGTCCCTTGCTTTTATTTCACATCACAGTGCAGCTGACTGCAAAGATGCATCTGCTGCTTTTGTCCAAAATTTCTATCTTCAAATGTTTCTGAGGTTAAAAGAAAGTCCTCCAACAATAAATAAATAAATTAATTAATTAAAGAAAATAAAGAATGAAAGCGGGCGGCACGGTGGTGTAGTGGTTAGCGCTGTCGCCTCACAGCAAGAAGGTCCGGGTTCAAGCCCCGTGGCCGGCGAGGGCCTTTCTGTGCGGAGTTTGCATGTTCTCCCTGTGTCCGCGTGGGTTTCCTCCGGGTGCTCCGGTTTCCCCCACAGTCCAAAGACATGCAGGTTAGGTTAACTGGTGACTCTAAATTGAGCGTAGGTGTGAATGTGAGTGTGAATGGTTGTCTGTGTCTATGTGTCAGCCCTGTGATGACCTGGCAACTTGTCCAGGGTGTACCCCGCCTTTCACCCGTAGTCAGCTGGGATAGGCTCCAGCTTGCCTGCGACCCTGTAGAAGGATAAAGCGGCTAGAGATAATGAGATGAGATGAGATGAGAAGAATGAAAGAAAAATCCAGTCTGGGCCACTTCTTTATATATTAATTAAAAAAAAAAAAAAAACACAACCCTCTGGCAACCTGAAGTATGTTCAAGTTATTTTAATAATCTGGAGTTGGACACACACAAACTCCGATTTAATCACGTCCACAAGCAGACTCTGAATGGGGAAATTTCTTTGCGTAAATGTTGATGTGTCTTTTGAACTTTGGTCGCCAACTCTGAATACGGCCCAGTAAGCACAGTACATAGGGTCTAGTGTACGGTGCTGCATTACCCATGTAGTTTACTCGATGCTCAATACAATGCCATATATTGCAATACTTTTAGACTTTGTTCATTTTTTTTTTTTTTTTTAGATTTTTTTTTTTGGGCTTTTTTCACCTTTATTGGATAGGACAGTGCAGAGACAGGACAGGAAATGAGTGGGAGAGAGAGACGGGGAGGGATCGGGAAATGACCTCGGGTCGGAATCGAACCCGGGTCCCCGGATTTATGGTATGGTGCCTTAGCCACCTGAGCCACGACGCCTCCAGACTTTGTTCATTTTTATATTTAATTTTAAGATAGATGCATAAATTGAGAAAGAACAAAATTTAAAAAAAAGAAGTTTGCCACTAGTAACAAAAGGTCCTTTCAAACATCATGTGATCTGCTATTTTTGATCTGAAAAGTAAAACATCATGCTTCAAACATACACACACACACAAAAAAAAACCTTAAAAGTAAGTCACTGGAATATTTCCACCTAATGATAGGTGGAAATATTCCAGTGACTTATTTTTCAGGGGTTTTTTTTGTGTGCGCGCGCGTGTTGTACCACTTAAATGTTTTTCCAAAGAAGAGTTTCGTAAAAAAAAAAAGATGATTCATACTCTGGACAAGATAAATGCTATTCCATCACGCACTTAATTTTTCAGGTTGTCTTCTACGTTGTGGATTTACAGATACCCCTTTTCCACCAAATCAGTTCCAGGGCTGGTTCGGGGCCAGTGCTGGTGCTGGTTCACAACTCGTTCAACTTGCGAGCCAGCTGAGAACCAGTTTGCTTTTCCATAGCTCGCGGTGCTAAGGGAAGCCACGTCATTACGTCGCTGTATACATCAGTTACGTCGCTGCGTTTGCATAAACCTTGGCGCGAATATCAAAGCAAAAACACGGAAGAAGCAGCAGCAACAACAACAACAACAATAATAATAATGGATGACTTCGCGTTTGTACAGCTGCTGCTTCTCGTCGCTTAAAAATGGCGATCTTTCGCAGTCTTCTTACTGCTGTTGGTCTTAACAACTCCGCCCCCCCCGCTGACGTAAGCGGTTCTTTCCTCTGGCCCAGCAGAGAGTTGGTGCTAGCCTGGAACCGGTTTTTCTGGCCCCAGAGCCAGTTCTTTGTCAGTGGAAACAGAAAACCCGGTTCCAAACTAAGCACTGGCCCCGAACCAGCCCTGGAACTGCTTTGGTGGAAAAGGGGCATCAGAGGATATTACACAGCTGTGTGAAGATATGAAGTTTATCTTCGAGTGGTGAACATATTCACAGAGCGAACGAGTGAAAATATTTTCCACACGAGAAGATAAACTTCATATCTTCACATCACCGTGCAATGTTCTTTATATTACATGGACACATCCACAAAATCAAAAGAATTTTAATTTTGAACCGGTTCGCCATTTTGACCTTTCATGTTTAGTCAGCGGGAAAACACTGGGAGTGACATCATCAGAGTGAAATATCGGAAATTATTTTTTTCGCGGCCCGGTTTCCATCATATCCTGTGCTCTGATTGGCTGGCGAGCGGGTCCGTATCCTATGATACAGACCCCAGTTACGGACCTCTGGCGACTCGTTCGTTCACAATAATAAACATAGTGGTAATTTTTGTCAACATTTATTTCCGCATTTCTCAGCATAATAGCATTAATTTTACAGCATGGATAGCGATAACGACAGTCTTCACAGCGAAAGCGAGTTTTACTACCCTGAGGAAGAAGAAATAAAAGAAAACATTTCAGGAGAAAGCTAAAATCCTCTAACTGTTGCTAACGCCGAGCAAAAACATGGCTGAATCCTGAATGACTCAATTTTGTATAAATAGTGGACTACATAGGCGGCAAAATGTAGTTTTTTTCCTGCCATGGAAGTGCACTTGTATACCAAGGAGGAAGCCATTTGCATTACAGCCGTGAATGAGGATTCAAAATGGCAGCTCGCCTCGGTTTTCCCTTTCGGGCACTCTCGTTTTCTGTTAGAATTTGGTAAAGAAAAAAAAATATATTATTTACCAGCTTAAGGTCGGTCCGTATGGTGAAACACCGTGACCTCAGTCTTAAATACTGACCTCGGCCCAGAGGGCCTCGCTCAGTACTTTCAAGGCCTTGGTCACGGTATTTCATGATACGGACCTCCCAGCTGGTAAATAACATACATACATAGACACATATATCACATTGTCAAGACAACACGACGTCACACATCTGAGCTCATGCGAAGATCCAATGACTAAACTTTCCTGCTGCGCATGTGCAGAATCATTTCCTTGTCGGCCGGGAAAGAAAGAAGACGAGGCTAATCCAGTGCTACTGCTAGGATTAGCTATGCTATAATTAAGCACTGAATAAATGAACTAAAAACTGAACCGAAGACGCGCTGAACACCCAAAAGGCTACCAAAATTTCATTAGATATTCATGCATATTTACAAGAGAAAAACATACCAACGGACATCGAAAAACTGGAAAAGAGACACATCAGAGATGTAAAACTTCCACACTAGCAAGTGACTGACAATGTGTAAACAAACATGGCTGTGAAGTTTGCTTCGTTAAAAGCGGAGGAGTTTGAGAGAATTTTGGCTGCCAGGTAGCTCCGTTGTGTGTAGTTGTCGATGTTGATTTTAAAAGTAACTAAGTAAATTACACAGGGAAAATAATAATAATAATAATATTCAGCTTGACTGCGCTAGCATTGGCCTTCGCTAACACTACACCGGCTGGAAGGTAACTGCACTGCCGCGCTAACAGCACCGAGTCGTAGGTAAGCTAGCCTTGGCCTTCGAGATTGCAGATATGAAGAGAGTGTCTATGTATAATAATAATGGCTTTTTTTCATGGCCTATCAGATATATTCCATTACATCTGATATACCACTCAAAGCCAGCCAATATTATTTAAATATGTCACTCAAATCCGTGATATATTTCGTATGAAAAATGTGAGTTTTTCAACACGAGAAGATAAACTTCATATCTTTAAGCCAACATGTGATTTTCTTATTATAATCGACACATTCGCAAACAAAAAGTACCCAAATTTATCAAAACAATTCATCGATTTCCTCACAAGTGAGGCCAAACAAAATAATATATGTGTTTCCTGGGTTTTCAAAATAGGGTAGGTAGGTAGGGGAAAAAAATTTGTTTATCCCAAAAGTTTACGACAAATTTTCTAGAGTAGGTAGGAAAAAAGTGAGAAGTTTCGTTTGAAAACTTTTTTTTTTTTGCAAAATACTCGTTAAACGTTTGCAACTGATCCCAGAATGTCAGAACTGTGTGATATGTTGTAGTTACTCTACAGTTCTTCATTTGGAAATATTTTTAATTGTTGTGAATATCTTTTGCATTGCAATAGGCTGATTTGACAAGCAAACATTTCTGTCCACTGTGTCGCTTTTTGTTCCGAGGCGAACCTCCATTTTATAGGCACCCGGAAGAATCGATGAAATATACTGTGCATGTGCAAGCAGTCATTTACATCTGACCTTTCGAGGCATGAACACAAGGGTGGCCAGTTTTTCTACTTAAAAATCTAAGATAATCATCATTGTAACACTAGCAAGAATGCGCAGCATTGTTCAGCTATGTATTCGATTGCATCTAACGGAGACCCCTGTCTAGAAACGCCTACGAAATTTGGCTTTGCTGCGACCTTCGGTGTCCGAGTTATAAACGTTTAAAGGTGGGCTGGAACCATGGATCAAATCAAAACTTAAGTCGCTGAGCAGCGCTTGCACGGTGGCGAATGACTGGCCGAGGCACCGTCCTACCAGGCCGTGCCCATGCTGGTTTGAAAGGGCTGGGGTAGAGGGAGGTGCGTGTTTATGGAATCAATTTAGTGCCAAAATGTTCATACAATACTTTTGAAATATCAAACAAAAACGACAAATCAAAATACAAAAAAAACAAAAAAAAGTCAATTTTTTAGACTGGCAAACAAATTATTCATGTAATCGTGCAAAATATCAGTCTATTACTCTTCAGAAACCTTTTATTTTTGTTCCGCGTCTTTCTCAGTTTTGTTTGGCGTAATTTATTTTGGTTGCGATTCCAGCTTTCTCGTTTGCGCTCCCTGACTTTTTGCTTGCAGTTTTGGCACAAACTTGACGTGTGGGTGGGCTGTCCAGGAACGCATTCCCATTGGCTAACTTGTGTTTGACTGACAGCTACGCTCAGCCATTCCCTACTCGGATTCTGGCGGACTGTTTGGCGAGTGACCGATCCATTGACGGTAAACAAGCATCGAGTGGACTTCAGTGGCGACTATGATATTGAATTAATTCAACAAAGTGTAAATTCAGTATCATAGTCGCCACTGAAGTCCACTCAATCCTTGTTTACCGTCAATGGATCGGTCACTCGCCAAACAGTCCGCCAGAATCCGAGTAGGGAATGGCTGAGCGTAGCTGTCAGTCAAACACAAGTTAGCCAATGGGAATGCGTTCCTGGACAGCCCACCCACACGTCAAGTTTGTGCCAAAACTGCAAGCAAAAAGTCAGGGAGCGCAAACGAGAAAGCTGGAATCGCAACCAAAATAAATTACGCCAAACAAAACTGAGAAAGACGCAGAACAAAAATAAAAGGTTTCTGAAGAGTAACAGACTGATATTTTGCATGATTACACGAATAATTTGTTTGCCAGTCTAAAAAAATTGACTTTTTTTTGTTTTTTTGTATTTTGGTTTGTCGTTTTTGTTTGATATTTCAAAAGTATTGTATGAACATTTTGGCACAAAATTGATTCCATACATGTTGGTTGTCAATTTACTCCTGACGGCCTCGTGTCTTTCGGCAAATACCGAGTGGTTTATATGACGCGCCCTAGCGGTTCTCATTTGACTCGCCAGGTGGCTGCCAAGCAGGTAGGGTCGGGCGCGAGAAATAGTTTGTTTATCGTGGTCATAAACAGTTGAAGGGTCGCAGTGTTTTTTACAGGGTCGGTCGGGTAACCGGAAACACATATATTATTTTGTTTGGCCTGACATATAAAGACTCAGGTCGTGGTTTTGGTTCTCCATGTCCTGAATGTAGCATGTATGAAAAATACGAGTGGTGTATTTCCCAGTAAAACACTCGGGCCTACATAATATACATGTACGAGTCATTCAATCATCTGGGGTACATTTCACGTCCAAATAAAGTACAAAAACAATGTTCTTTCTCAATAGAACAATCAGTGGTTCAAGTTGGTCCAATATATTCCTTCAGTGTACCAGATCTGAGTTGCAATCCTAGCTTAAATCAAAACTTTTTTTTTTAAAGGAAAAGAATGTTTTCACTACTCAGTTTGTCAAATATATTACAGACAAACTGGACGTCATTACAGTCTTTTGATTAAATCCTGCACTTCAAGTAAAATACAATTTTAAGGGCTCTTGAGTCTATTGTGCCATATCTACAATGATTTGTTTAAAATAATTTTAAGATTTGATTTATTTTCCTCAGATGCACACGTGATATGTTCAGCACTGTCATCTTTATTATAGAAATACCAGACAGATCATTCTGATAGTTTCGAAAGACGCTATGCAAAACTCCAACCTGTGTAGATGTACAGTATACTTTACAGGATATCAGAAGCACCATTTTAGTCATTTTAAAAATGTGAAATAATGAGGTGTAACAATTGACAATCACTATGTTTACATGCACAAAATATTTTGGTTTTTTTCTTAAAAAAAGGGGGGGGGGGGGGCTAAAGAAAATTAATATTCCCCTAATATTCCTATTTACATACAGCTGTGCGTACTCCATGTAAAGTTGGTTTGTGTAAAATGCACAGAGCTGACAGTAAACAGGCAAGAGGGCGTGTCTCAAACTGCTGTAAAACCTCGAATCAAGACACTTGGGCTACGTTTACATTACGTCGAATCGGCAGATTAACGTTCTTAAAACGATTCGCATTTACACTAAAACCGTTAGCCGTGCACACAGCAACACCAATACACGGATACGCTCGGCTCCGCAGGCATCCTGCGCACCAAATCACTCCGCCCTGAACAGCGAGTGCCCTCTGGAGGGTGCGCACTCCGGCCCTGCGCAGCTCACAGAGCGCGCGAGTGAAGTGCACGAGCCACGATTCGGGACTGAGCCGCTGTGTGTGTGATCCCAGCGCACATCACTTACCACTTGCAAGTGGAAGGATGGCAAGCCTAAAGACAATCATAACTACACAATGGGCAGTATTTGCATCAGTATTTGCAGTATTTTCATACTTTTATACTCTTTAATGAAAGGTGATACAAGGCAGAAGTCCGCGCCGTTTTTCAGCAGTCGTGTCACATGACCAACGCCAGCGAATCAGGAAGGTGGATGTCACAGTGACGTTGTCCAATGAGGACGCCAGGTAGAGCTCAGCACAGCGTATCCGCGTATTCTCAATGTTTACACAGCACCGGACCAGACACGATCTGGATTGAATACGTGGACCCTGACGGATTCCCGTTTCCCGGCTTTTCCAGGTGGTTTAATGTAAACGGACAGTGCATCCGCGAAGAAAACGAGACAGATACGGTCTAATGTAAACGTAGCCTTATTCCGAATGTGCAGTATACACATCCGGGAAAAAAAAAAAAAGCTCCTGAAACCCAAAGATCATCTGTATATCCCAATTGGAAAATGCTAAATTCATTCAGAATATCCAAATGAAATATGCCGTTTACATGACCTGTATCAAATTTTGAATATTGTCATGTTCAGAATAATAGTGGAATATTAGTGTGTGTATGTAAATTAAAAAAAAAAAAAGTCATACAGTTTATGCCAGGCCTCTCTTTGGTTCTCCAAACATGATGCCCTTTCTTGCAGGATCAGCATCCTCTACGAGCCCTGCACGGCTGCCGTTTCTCAGCTGCTGACATCAGGCTTGTTGCACTCGAGTCTGACTCGAGCCCCAATTTTAAGGACTCGTGACTTGAGCACTGATGACTCGGACTTGTGCATTAACTGCATTCGGACTCGTAAATTAGAGACGAGGACTCGGACTTTTTTCCTTAATTTTTTTTGTAACGTGCCATAATAATTTGCCGTAAGATATTTATATCTACACTACCGTTCAAAAGTTTGGGGTCACCCAGACAATTTTGTGTTTTCCATGAAAAGTCACACTTTTATTTACCACCATAAGTTGTAAAATGAATAGAAAATATAGTCAAGACATTTTTCTGGCCATTTTGAGCATTTAATCGACCCCACAAATGTGATGCTCCAGAAACTCAATCTGCTCAAAGGAAGGTCAGTTTTATAGCTTCTCTAAAGAGCTCAACTGTTTTCAGCTGTGCTAACATGATTGTACAAGGGTTTTCTAATCATCCATTAGCCTTCTGAGGCAATGAGCAACACATTGTACCATTAGAACACTGGAGTGATAGGTGGGGTTTACATTAGACCGTATCAGCGGATCATCAGATTAACGTTTTTAAAACGATTAGCATGCACACAGCAACACCAATACACGATTAGCGTGCACACAGCAACACCAATACACAGATACGCTCGGCTCCGCAGGCATCCTGCGCTCCAAATCACTCCGCCCTGAACAGCGAGTGCCCTCTGGAGGGTGCGCACTCCGGCCCTGCGCAGCTCACAGAGCGCGCGAGTATAGCGCACGAGCAGTGATTTGGGACTGAGCTGCTGTGTGTGTGATCCCAGCGCATATCACTTACCACTTGCAAGTGGAAGGATGGCAAGCCTAAAGACAATCATAACTACACAATGGGCAGTATTTGCATCAGTATTTGCAGTATTTTCATACTTTTATACTCTTTAATGAAAGGTGATACAAGGCGGAAGTCCGCGCCGTTTTTCAGCAGTCGTGTCACATGACCAACGCCAGCGAATCAGGAAGGTGGATGTCACAGTGACGTTGTCCAATGAGGACGCCAGGTAGAGCTCAGCACAGCGTATCCGCGTATTCTCAATGTTTACACAGCACTGGACCAGACACGATCTGGATTGAATACGTGGACCCTGGCGGATTCCCGTTTCCCGGCGTTTCCAGGCGGTTTAATGTAAATGGACAGTGCATCCGCGAAGAAAACGAGACAGATACGGTCTAATGTAAACTTGGCCATAGTTGCTGGAAACGGGCCTCTATACACCTATGGAGATATTGCACCAAAAACCAGACATTTGCAGCTAGAATAGTCATTTACCACATTAGCGATGTATAGAGTGGATTTCTGATTAGTTTAAAGTGATCTTCATTGCAAAGAACAGTGCTTTTCTTTCAAAAATAAGGACATTTCAAAGTGACCCCAAACTTTTGAACGGTAGTGTACATTAATTTTGTGCAAGAGAACGCACATTCACCTGTTCGTACGTCATGTTCAGGAACAAACAAACATTAATGGCGCTAAAACGCCTGGAGAGAAGCCCCAGGATTGTCCGCTTTGCTTATACAGACTTCTCGTGCAGTGGAAAAAAAAAAAAAAATGCACTGCTATGTGTTCCGTATGTAGTAGAACTATCGAGGGGACGACCTCGAACTTCAGTCGTCATTTGGTAAGACTCCGCCCAGAGAAGGAAGTGACACGCTATGCTCATTGCTCTGTTGATAGCGGGGTTTGCTTGCTGAGTGATGAACTAGCTAGTGTTAACCCTCTCTCATGTTATTTGCCCTGTTGATAGTGGGCGGGGCTTGCTGAGCGATGAACAAGCTTTTCATTTGTAGCCTGTTAACTAAAATGGGGCAGTCGAGCAGGAACGTTCGTCCAGCACAATAGCAGAGACGCTTTCACAAAGGCAACAACAGCCACCGTCAAATGGTGCGGATGGAGTCGTGTTCTCGGCTCAATAGTGGACTCGACTCGAAATTTTCTTTAATGACTTGGACTTGAACACTGGGGACTTGAGACTGGACTGACTCAGACTCGAGGTTTAGTGACTCGACTACAACACTGGCTGACATCTATTTAAAACTATTGGATTTTCTAAAAATGTGCTTGGGGGGGGGGGGGGGGGGGAGTGTGCGCAGATGAATAATGTGTGTTGTGATGCATGTAGACTGATAAATGCGAAGTAGAGGTCTGCGCGGGACAGAATTTTCAGTCCCGCTCCCGCATTGTGCAGTCCCGCTCCCGCAAAGAATTATGATTTTCAGTCCCGCTCCCGCCTGCCATATTTTGTCCCACTCCCGCGCGCAAATCCCGCATGATGCAGACGTTTGCGTTATTTCCCTCACACGAGCGAGAACGACTTCCAAATGTCTGATTTCAGGACTCTTGACTTTTTAACGGTAAATGTACCTCTTTTTAAAGCAGCACTTACTTCTGAAGCACTTTGAGCTTCACTAGAGGAGCTCTGCTCTTCTGCCATGATCGGAGATCTCAAACACGGAAGAGCAGAAAGGAATCGGAAACGTACGCAAGATTAGACCACATCCGCAAATTTAGGCATCTTAAAATGTTTTTATTAATGCCAAATAAAATATCCAGCACAAATTATATATGATAGACATAAATTAATAATTTATAAATTTTATTTTAAACACGTTTTTAGTTAGCGGGACTGCAGCTCATCACCTCTCCCGCCTGCTCCTGCATTGTGCACTCCCCCTCCCGCCCGTGCCCGCAATGAGCTTTCAAAATTTGTCCCGCGCCGCACTGCTTTGCGGCGGGTCCCGCGGGACTCCCGCGGGAGTGCAGGGCTCTAATGCGAAGGTCATGATGATTGATGATGTAGACTACTGGGAAACTTAGTTGACAGGTAACATACTTGACAATTTCCCCATTTCGCCCCAGAATTTCAATGGTAGGCCTCGCCTGGCTGACCACATTTCATTTTCTTGAACAGGATGACATCAAATTTGAACATGTATTGAATTAAAATCATTAAACAGTTGGAAACCATAATGCGTGTAACATAGTTGATGATCAGTTAACACAATATACTCATTGACAAAGTGCTTATAGATAAAACATGGAAAAAATGTTGAGCAGACACTCCAGAGCATGTTCACTATGTGCCCCACAGAGGAAAATGACATCATGTGATGCTGGTCACATGGTATTTGGGGATAAATGTTTTGAGCCGCAGAGGGAAGTTCTGTTAGTAACATAGTTGACAGAACTTTCAGACATCAATAAATTTTCAAAAAATCTATTTTAATATTAAAATATTTATTTCATATTCAGACTACTGAAATCAATTTAAAATAGGTCATTATTGACTTGAAAAATTAGTCAATATTTTGAAATTAAGATTCCCTCAATTGAAAAACAGACAGACATCGCGAAAACGGTCAATCTAGGACCATTGTGAAAAATTTCAAGCTAAATGAAGCACAGAATGCTTACGTGATATACTTTCCTTTAAAGGAGAACTGAAGGCAAATTTATCATCATCAAAATTCTATTTCTCATTTTATTAAATATCGGAACGCATTTTTGATCACGGCGGCACGGTGGTGTAGTGGTTAGCGCTGTCGCCTCACAGCAAGAAGGTCCTGGGTTCGAGCCCCGGGGCCGGCGAGGGCCTTTCTGTGTGGAGTTTGCATGTTCTCCCCGTGTCCGCGTAGGTTTCCTCCGGGTGCTCCGGTTTCCCCCACAGTCCAAAGACATGCAGGTTAGGTTAACTGGTGACTCTAAATTGAGCGTAGGTGTGAATGTGAGTGTGAATGGTTGTCTGTGTCTATGTGTCAGCCCTGTGATGACCTGGCAACTTGTCCAGGGTGTACCCCGCCTTTCGCCCGTAGTCAGCTGGGATAGGCTCCAGCTTGCCTGCGACCCTGTAGAAGGATAAAGCGGCTAGAGATAATGAGATGAGATGAGATTTTTGATCACTATTTTGTCGCTGCTGTAGCAAGTTATGAGTGTTTGAAATACGCTCTGTAATATATCAGTCCATATGTCAAAGCAATGGCCGTAAACGAGATTCGTCGAGACCTGTGCGAGACATCGTAGGATGGAAGTAAAATGTACAGCGGAAATCAAAGTGACCGACCCAAATCGCTCACTCGTTCACTACTCCCTACATAGGGAATTACTATATAGAGGACTATATAGTGAGCTCATTGGTAAAACGAGAAAAAAAAAACCCCGCTTTTGGACACTAGTCCGTCACGCTGGTATTTACGTCATTACTGTCGCACGATTAAAACGTGCCAGATCAGTCGGCTGGTGGGTTTTCAAAATAATAAACACATGCATGTGTTTTCGTGATAAATCCAGATTATACTGAGCGCATTTCCCACATTAATCAATACAAAGCACCTGCATCTTTCAGTTCTTTTAAATCAAGGCTGAATACTTTCTTCTTTGCCGCTGCCTTTTATTAAATCAAATTTGAGACTTTTAATTCGATTTCTTTCAGCATGATGGGATATATCGCTTTGGTTAGCGACCATCGGTTGTACACTACTTTTCGTGATGCATTGTGGGATACTTTGAGTGCGCTATATAGGGTGCAAAGAATCTTCACTAAGGTTTCAGACAGCACTACAAAATGGCGTCCTCGCTATATAGTGAGTAGGGAGCAATTTTGGATATGGGGAAACATCTGCCAACGCTGTCAAAAGACGCGCGCGCCCTCTTTCGAATGCTGACATAATCAAGCTGGAAGTTTTGTTTTGATAGCAATCAGGAAAGTTTGAAAAAAGTAGCCAGGAATCGTCATTTAAACTCGTTTTTGTGCAGCATTTCGTTTGGAAAACAGTTTTCAAAATGGCGGCACTGACACCTGGCTGACACTTCACATTTCGAAGTCTCGCACAAGTCTGGGGAAGATCACGCGGATAAGCGACGCCTGCCGTGGACCAAACGAAATAAATTCAACACGGCTAAAAACCGAATAGGCCGATAAGTATCATATTTAATTGCAATTAGTTGCCAGTAAACACGGCACTGTCCCGATTGAACAAGTCTCCCAATTCATTTACCTCGGCGCTCTAGTCACCTCGGATGGTAGAAGCAAGAAGGAAATCCGTCGGCGTATCACTCTAGCGAAGGATTCGTTCGACCGCCTACGGCCAATCCTCGCAGATCGCTCACTTTCAGTGGCAACCAGAGTTCGTCTTCTTAAATGCTACGTTTGGTCAGTACTTTTGTATGGCTGCGAGGCATGGACTTTCACTGCCGAAACCCGGCATAACATTGAGGCTACAGAAATGTGGCTCTACAGACGCATGTTGAGAATCTCCTATATCGATCGAGTCACCAACGACGAGGTACTCAACAGGATCCAGCAAGAACGGCAGCTTCTACGTACGATCGAATGCCGACAGACCAGTTTCGTCGGCCACGTGATTCGAAAACAACAATTGGAGGACCTTGCCCTTTTGGGGAAAATCACGGGAAAACGCGCAAGGGGCAGACAACATAAAACTTTCCTGGACAATTTTCCAAAAGCAACACCGAGAACAGTCTGGGACACTGCTCGCATGCGAGGAAAAATTATAGATTGGACGTTTGGGTTCGTCTAGGCCCTTTGGGGCATGGCACAGAGAGAGTTGCCAGTATGAGTCACGATATAAGGTTACTAAAACCGAAAACGTAATTGAATAACATGTTAATTAAGAAATAAAGCAAGTTTAAAAAGTTGACTTCAGTTCCCCTTTAAAGGAACAGTCCACCGTACTTCCATAATGAAATATGCTCTTATCTGAATTGAGACGAACTGCTCCGTACCTATCCGAGCTTTGCGCGACCTCCCAGTCAGTCCGACGCGCTGTCACTCCTGTAGCAATGTAGCTAGGCTCAGCATGGCCAATGGTATTTTTGGGGGCTGTAGTTAGATGCGACCAAACTCTTCCACGTTTTTCCTGTTTACATAGGTTTATATGACCAGTGATATGAAACAAGCTTCGGCAGCGCATTGATACGGAGCTCAGATATCAATGCGCTGCCGAAGCGCGCAGAAGGTGTTAGTACGCCTGTCATTATAGTGCGGACTTTCCATAGCATAGAAAATCGCTACGTTTCAATTTGTGTAACTGAACTTGTTTCATATCACTGGTCATATAAACCTATGTAAACAGGAAAAACGCGGAAGAGTTTGGTCGCATCTAACTACAGCCCCAAAAAATACCATTGGCCATGCTGAGCCTAGCTACATTGCTAACAGGAGTGACAGCGCGTCTGACTGCGTCTGACTGACTGGGAGGTCGCGCAAAGCTCGGAGAGGTACGGAGCAGCTCGTCTCAATTCAGATAAGAGCATATTTCATTATGGAAGTACGGTGGACTGTTCCTTTAATAGGTAAAATATGATAATTTGAAGAATATAGTGAGAATAAATATAAATTATCATCAATGGACATGGCACCCCAAATTGTAGAATGACTAAATATCTTGTGAACTCTGGTGGGCTTATGGTTTATTTCGGTACGAAGAACACAGCACACTCGAGTGTGTATTAAAGCAGCTGATCTCTAAAGCAGTTTGATTACAGTGGGAAAGCAATTCCAGTCTGAATCAACCGAATATGGTGAGTATTTTGGGTTGCAGGTTAGAGGTTTGCTTTGGAATAGGGAATCCCACCAGACTCGCACAAACAAACAAACAAGGTTTTGTGCTTTGCCTGTGAAGACTACATTTGTTGTTAAACCAACAAAGACCAGAGAGCCGTCAACAGGAGAAAAGCAAGCCATTTTGATGCCGAGAAAAAGGAAAAAAAAAAAAAATCAACCAGATTGTTTGCACAAGCATTGGGCATAGCCAATACAACAATTTGGAATGTCCTGAAAAAAGAAAGAAACCACTGCTGTACTAACAACCAGACATTAAACAGGTCGGCCACGGAAAACAGCAGCAGCAGTTGCTGACAAACACAGAGCTATGAGCAAAAATCCCAAAAACAACGTCCACAGGGCAGGGGTGAAGGCATCACAATCTACTGTTCAACTTCAAGAGCAGAAATATTGAGGCCATACCACAAGACGCAAACTACTCATCAGCAATTAGTATCTGAAAGCCAGATTGGAATTTGCAGAGAAATACAGAGATGAGCCACAAAAGTTCTGGAACCAAAAGTAACCTCTACCAAAGTGATGGAAAGGCCAAAGTGTGGAGAAAGAATCTGCTCATGATCCAAAACATACAAGCTCAACAATCAAGCACAATGGAGGTAGTGTCATGGCTTGGGCTTGCATGGCTGCTTCTGGAACGGGCTCACTAATCTTTACTGATGATTTAACTCATAACGGTAGCAGCAGAATGAATTCAGAAGTCTACGGAAACATTCGGTCTGCCAATTTAAAGAGAAATGCGTTCAATCTAATTGGATTTTCATCATGCAGCAAGACAATGACCCAAAACACACTGCAGCACTTTAGGCGTCGTTTACACATACCCGGGTATTTTTAAAAACGCAGACCTTTGCCTTCGTTTGTGCCTTTCGTTTATACACAAACGGAGTTTTTTTTCCTCTGAAAACGATTCTTTCTAAAAACCCCGGCAAAAGTGGAGATTTTTTGAAAACTCCGTTTTGCGTTTGTGTGTAAAGAGACCAAAACGGAGTTTTAGGCAATCTTCACGCCACAAAAGAGCGACCATTGTACATATGACAAGCATGGAAACACTCAGAGTAGCAGGATTTCTGTTATTAAGAGCTATATTCGCCTGTTTGCTTTTGAGAATAAAGCTCATAAAGCTCATTGACCAGCAGAGACGCATTAGGGCTCGGAGGGCAGCAATTGCGGAGCTTCTGGTGACCAAAAGAGCCCGACTGTACCACCGCCAGCGTCGGCGATTTTGGGTTCGACCTGGACGGACTGCTATCTGGTGGGAGAATTTCGAGAATGGCGTTGTCATCCCGGAGGAACGGCAGGAAAATTTCAGAATGTCGCGATCCTCACTCCTGTCACTCGCAGAGTTGGTACGTCCGTACATACAGGGTGAGTGTACTCACATGCGCGCTTCTGTCGATGTCGTCAAAAAAGTTGCCTGCACACTCTGGCGTAGTTTAACAGCTCTCGACAGCGTATTTATGCGGATCAATATAAACGTAATTTTTTTTAAAAACGCAGCTGTGTGCACGAAGTTATTTTGGAAAACGGAGTTTAGAAAATAAGCGTTTTTAAAAATACCCGGGTATGTGTAAACAGCGCCTTAGTGAGGCCAGTGGGTCTCCAGGTTGATGCAGTGATTGCAACCAAGCGTTATCGACCTTAAGACTCTCTGTTCCAATGCTTTTGCTCACCAAAAATCGAATGGTCGGCCACCAAACGTGCCACGTTCCAAGTTGTTGAACACATCTAGGACATACGGTACGTACCAGTCAAAAGTTTGGACACAACTACTCATTCATACATTGTGTGTGTGTGTGTGTGTGTTTTGACCATTTTCTACATTGTAGAACAATTCTGAAGACATCAAAACTACGCAATAACTTATGGAATGTACATGGAATTATGTGGTAAACAAAAACGTTTAAAAACAACAAAATAGGTTTCATATGTTAGATTCTTCAAAGTAGCCACCGTTTACCTTGACACTTTACACACTATTCGCGTTATCTTAACCAGCTTCATGAGGTAGTCACCTGGAATGCTTTTCAATTAACAGGTGTCTCGTCAAAAGATAATTAGTGTAACTTCTTGCCTTCTTAATGTGTTTGAGAGCAAACGGTAAATAATAAAGATACAGTAAATATCTCTATTCCACAACTGTAGTAATCCATATTGTCAAGAACTAAGTAAGGAGAAACGACATCCATCATTACCTTCATCAAAGACGAAGTAGAAAAACCACTGAATCACAACATTTCTCCAAACTTCTGACTGGTGCTGGAAATGAAGGGTGAAGCTCTGATCTATCGTTGTTTATCTTTTGATCTCAAACCCAAATACCTAGGGCTGGGTATCGATTCAAATTTCAAGAATCGATTCGATTCCGAAGCTTCAGAATCGATTATCACGACTCTATACGATTTGATGCGATCCGATCTCGATTCGATTCGATCCAATATCGATTCGGGTTAGTGTTATTAGAACCATTTTTGACTGTGTAGTTAAGCAACATACAACCCCAATTCCAAAAAAGTTGGGACAAAGTACAAATTGTAAATAAAAACGGAATACAATAATTTACAAATCTCAAAAACTGATATTGTATTCACAATAGAACATAGACAACATATCAAATGTCAAAAGTGAGACATTTTGAAATTTCATGCCAAATATTGGCTCCTTTGAAATTTCATGACAGCAACACATCTCAAAAAAGTTGGGACGGGGCAATAAGAGGCTGGAAAAGTTAAAGGTACAAAAAAGGAACAGCTGGAGGACCAAATTGCAACTCATTAGGTCAATTGGCAATAGGTCATTAACATGACTGGGTATAAAAAGAGCATCTTGGAGTGGCAGCGGCTCTCAGAAGTAAAGATGGGAAGAGGATCACCAATCCCCCTAATTCTGCGCCGACAAATAGTGGAGCAATATCAGAAAGGAGTTCGACAGTGTAAAATTGCAAAGAGTTTGAACATATCATCATCTACAGTGCATCATATCATCAAAAGATTCAGAGAATCTGGAAGAATCTCTGTGCGTAAGGGTCAAGGTTGGAAAACCATACTGGGTGCCCGTGATCTTCGGGCCCTTAGACGGCACTGCATCACATACAGGCATGCTTCTGTATTGGAAATCACAAAATGGGCTCAGGAATATTTCCAGAGAACATTATCTGTGAACACAATTCACCGTGCCATCCGCCGTTGCCAGCTAAAACTCTATAGTTCAAAGAAGAAGCCGTATCTAAACATGATCCCAGGGGTGATAGCGTTCCGGCGCCGCGCCGGATTTCCGGCGCACCGTGGCTGGGGAAAAAAAAAAATCTAGTTCGCCCATTGTCCTGTGTCATTCTGAGATGCGCAGATAGACAGTAAAGGGAATTCGCATGATATGGAACTAGTGGGAAAAAAGTGCCGTCACGGCACGAATCGTGCCGTGACGGCACTTTTTTCCCACTAGTTCCATATCATGCGAATTCCCTTTACTGTCTATCTGCCCTATCTACCCAGCCCTAGGTAATACTCTATCTACCCAGCCCTAGGTAATACTTGTATTATATTGACATTCAACAGCAAATTAATCAAGTATTGGTAGTTAATGATGGCTGTAAGACTGGTGAAAATGATAATGATCAAACCCCCTCACAGAAAGGCAAATCAAGACAGCAAACAGAGGACGCCAGAGGTCTCTATACCTGCAACAATAGTGTCCAAATGGGACACTAACCTGGTGCGTTATTAAGGTGGGGTTTACATTAGACCGTATCAGCGGATCATCAGATTAACGTTTTTAAAACGATTAGTGTGCACAAAGCAACACCAATACACGATTCGCGTGCACACAGCAACACCAATACACGGATACGCTCGGCTCCGCAGGCATCCTGCGCTCCAAATCACTCCGCCCTGAACAGCGAGTGCCCTCTGGAGGGTGCGCACTCCGGCCCTGGGCAGCTCACAGAGCGCGCGAGTGTAGCGCACGAGCAGTGATTCGGGACTGAGCCGCTGTGTGTGTGATCCCAGCGCATATCACTTACCACTTGCAAGTGGAAGGATGGCAAGCCTAAAGACAATCATAACTACACAATGGGCAGTATTTGCATCAGTATTTGCAGTATTTTCATACTTTTATACTCTTTAATGAAAGGTGATACATGGCGGAAGTCCGCGCCGTTTTTCAGCAGTCGCGTCACATGACCAACGCCAGCGAATCAGGAAGGTGGATGTCACAGTGACGTTGTCCAATGACGACGCCAGCTAGAGCTCAGCACAGCGTATCCGCGTATTCTCAATGTTTACACAGCACCGGACCAGACACGATCTGGATTGAATACGTGGACCCTGGCGGATTCCCGTTTCCCGGCGTTTCCAGGCGTTTTAATGTAAACGGACAGTGCATCCGCGAAGAAAACGAGACAGATACGGTCTAATGTAAACTTGGCCTAAGATTAAGAATTCACCCAAAAGCTGTTGCTGTTGCACACAAATGCATTTTTATTTTATAATATGAAAAAAGGGATTCTTAGCCAGTGTAAATGTAAACAGATTGCTGGTTACTGGCTTCAAAGTAACCTAACGGTCATTATACCATTTGTAAATAAGAACCAAAGATACAGCACCTTAGGAAACATAAGTGTCTCTCAGTTTTGTGTAAAATCTTCAAAATATAAAAAGTATAAAACATTCAATTGCCTTTAAAGTGCGAACATGTAAACAGGACAGTTAAACTTAAACTTTAAATTTACCTTAAATTTTAAACTTAAATAATAAACCTTAAATTTCAACTTCAGACTGTAAATAAAAACGCTGTTTCCTGTTAAAGTGCACACAAAAATAAATTCTGACTGGACCTTAAACTTGACCTGAGACAGACTGGGTAAACTGTCCATCAACTGCCATCACTTGGGTACAAAAAGATTCTTCTGCAGAAAAAGGAGCTCATTTACATGCCCAGGAGTAAGGCAGCTTCTTTTCGCAGTAATGATATCGCCTGCGGTTGCGTGACCAGGGATGCAAATGGTGCGCCTTTTGGCGGATGCTGCCTTTTTCACGGCTGAATCGTGCAGATCCGATTTTTTCTTTTTGGGGGGGCGTTGGAGTGTCTGATTATAATTTCATCAAAGTAAATTCTGTATTAAAATTACTAAATAAGCAAATGCCGTTACAGTCCATGAAACATAGGAAGTATAAGTATGAGAAGAAAACAGTAAATCAGAAAGCTGCGCACGTTTGCGCGAAAGCTGCGCAAACGTGCGCAGCTTTCTGATTTACTGTTTCCTTCTGACACTCCAATGCCCCCCCCCCCCCCAAAAAAAATCGGATCTGCACAATTCAGCCGTGAAAAAGGTGCGCCGTTTGCATCCAGACCGCCTGCGCGAATTCAATGACGCGACGAGTGGGGTTAAAGTTCACCGGGAAAAATGTAATTAAAAAAAAAAAGTCATCGATCTTTGGACGTACGAATCGATCTTCAGGAAATAATATGCAAATCGATTCAGAATCAGAAAATCGATTTTTTCAACACAGCCCTGCAAATACCTTCAGCATATAGCAAAAACCAAAGACTTGACCTCACTGTTCCAATACTTTCAAAGGGGACTTTGAAAGTACTGGAACGGTGAGGTTGTGAGCAAAACAAAGGCCATGTTCACGAACATGGAAGCAAATTGGGTGTTCGTGCAGTACTATGCAAACATTCATTTATCCTTAGTAACTGCTTTGTTCTGGTTTGCGTCATTGTGGCTTGAAATGTTAGATTTGAATATGTTTAGGAAACAGAACCAACTAGGTTTTATCAAAAAAAAATATCACAAATAGGTATAAACCAAATGAACAACTGCAGAAGTGGGTCAGACTGGTCAAACTTTGGGTAAACGTGGGAGCGGATTTGCAACTGGATGTTTCTGTGTACACGCTACACTCAAACCATTCCGTCCACCACAAACAACCAGGACATGGTCAAAGTCACCAAGATCATATTCTTCCCCACGATGCTGTTTGTGAATGTGAATATTTAAAAGCCACTCTTTAACCTGTACCTGCCTGATTTAACGCGTTGCACTGCTGTCACGTGATCGGCCGATTTGGAAAACTGCATGAATGAAAGCAGATCTAATAAAGTGGTCAGTAAGTGTAATTACTCAGTGGTTTATTTAAAGGAGAACTGAAGGCAAATTTATCATCATCAAAATTCTATTTATCTCATTTTATTAAATATCGGAATGCATTTTTGATCACTATTTTGTCGCTGCTGTAGCAAGTTATGAGTGTTTGAAATGCGCTCTGTAATATATCAGTCCATATGTCAAAGCGATGGCCGTAAACGAGATTCGTTGAGACCTGTGTGAGACATCGTAGGACGGAAGTAAAACGTACAGCGGAAATCAAATGCCACTTTTCCACTACAAACGCGGCTGAGTCGGGCTGAGCCGTGCCGTGCTGAGTCGAGCTGAGCGGGGCTGTTGGAGTTGCATTTCGACTACAACCGCGTTGAACCGTGCTGGATGGAAGTGGGTGGACACATTGGGTGGAGTTAGCGAAAGTGGGTGGACGTCACGTGATGTCGTTAAGCAGCGCAAACAGTGACATCAGTGATCTTTTAAGCGGTAGTCTCACGACCCGAATAGTAAACAATAAACATGGAGGACATGGAGTCGTTAGTGTTGCTGGTCTTGGTGCTGTGGCTTGTTGTCACCGACAACGCAGACAGATACTGGCAAGAGCGTATAGATGAGGCGAGGCGCATAAAGCTTCAGAAATTCTCGTAATTCGTAATTCTTCTCCTTCCGGGTTTGCGGTGTTTCCAGATCCCAGCGTGCTCGCGGGGCGTGTGTGGGCATGTGAGGACACTCCTCCTCACCAATCAGTGCACAGGGGAGTGTCTGCTCACGCCCCCAGCCTCACTCGGCTCGCTTTGGCTCGCTTCAGCCCCACTCCAAAACGGTGCGAGTTTTAGGGGCTAAGCAGAGCTGAAGCGAGCTGAGTCGTGCTGGTTTTTGGTAGTCGAAACGCGAGCCGTGTCGGGCTGAAGTGAGCTGAAGCGAGCTGAAAAAGGGTAGTGGAAAAGGGCCAAAAGTGACCGACGTCCGCCAATGTTGTCAAAAGACGCGCGTGCCTTCTTTCGAATGCTGATGTAATCAAGCCAGAAGTTTTTGTTTGTTTTAATAGTAATCAGGAAAGTTTGAAAAAAGTAGGCAGTAATCGTCATTTAAGCTCGTTTTTGTGCAATACTTCGTTTGGAAAACAGTTTTCAAAATGGCGGCACTGACACCTGACTGACACTTCACGTTTCAAAGTCTCGTGAAGATCGCGCGGATAAGTGATGCCTGCCGTGGACCAAACGAACTCAATTCAACACGGCTAAAAACCGAATAGGCTGATAAGTATCATTTAATTGCAGTTAGTTGCCAATACGAGTCACGATATAAGGTTACAAAAACCGAAAACGTAACTGAATAACACGTTAATTAAGAAATAAAGCAAGTTTAAAAATGACTTCAGCTCCCCTTTAACATCGGCTCTGTACTCTGTCCTTTCCATGCGTACTTATAAATAGTTAAATTAAATTAATTACAGAAAAAGCATTATGTATGCAATGCCAGGTTATACATTAGAGCGTCTCAAATAAATAAATAAATAAATATGTAATATTTTATATATCACACACACAGACACACAACTGAATTTATTGAGCATGGGGTTTCAAGCAAATATTTATATACCGTTGAAATTCTGTTAAATATAAAAAGACAATCACAAAATTTTATATCGCTTCAGAACTATTTTTCCACTCTGTTCAACTCTGACCGCCCAACAGGTGTCATGTAAACTATTCATTCATTATTCAGGATTTGTTCCCCCCGACTATAAATTATTCACAATAATATTTTTTTCAAAGCAATGGAAAGATGCTTTAACAATCACTTTCAATGCAAACATCTTCCTTTTGTAGTATCAATCACTTTACATTTTTAAGCATCTTGAACACCCCCCCCCCCCAAAAAAAAAAGGTGTGTTCAGAGGTATGGAATCAATTTTGTGCCAAAATGTTCATACAATACTTTTGAAATATCAAACAAAAACGACAAATCAAAATACAAAAAAAAAAGTCAATTTTTTTAGACTGGCAAACAAATTATGTGTGTAATCGTGCAAAATATCAGTCTATTACTCTTCAGAAACCTTTTATGATATTGAATTTACACTTTGTTGAATTAATTCAATATCATAGTCACCACTGAAGTCCACTCGATCCTTGCTTACCGTCAATGGATCGGTCACTCGTCAAACAGTCCACCAGAATCCGAGTAGGGAATGGCTGAGCGTAGCTAGTCTGGCTAACGCAACTTCAAAGCTCTGCGAGCATTTGGTCTGGCAAAGATATTAAGCCCAACCGTTTCCCAAAGCGCGTGGTTGACCCGCCTCCCTGAAATGCCTCAGTTTGCTACTGGTCGAAGCCAGAAAAGGCTGCGACGAAGCTTAAACCAATCACATCACTCTTTCCTCTGACGTATGTGACGCGACGGAAACTGCTTGAGTAACAGGAAGAAGATAAATACCTCCAGGGCTGCTCTTTGCTCCGTTTTCAATGAGAACTTCCCGTTGAATGCTTTCAATACAGCATCTACCGCTGTGTCAAAGGCTTGCCGCTGCTCCATGTTCGTAATGTTTCTAGTGAATGAAGCGCTTCCGGCATAGACTCTGTAAACAATCTATGGCTTCCGGTCGCAGTTCTACTACGTCACTGCCTTGAACACGCCTCTACCCAGGGCCGTTGGAGATGCTCAAAGTTGATTGGCTCCCGATTTTTCGGGAGCTTGGAAGAGCTGGAGATAGCTTGCCTGGCCAGACTAAGCTTGCAACAGGCCCTCGTGTTGCGTCACGCTTAGGATGGGCGGGCCCAGGCTAGAGCGTAGCTGTCAGTCAAACACAAGTTAGCCAATGGGAATGTGTTCCTGGACAGCCCACCCACACGTGAAGTTTGTGCCAAAACTGCAAGCAAAAAGTCAGGGAGCGCAAACGAGAAAGCTGGAATTGCAACCAAAATAAATTACGCCAAACAAAACTGAGAAAGACGCGGAACAAAAATAAAAGGTTTCTGAAGAGTAATAGACTGATATTTTGCACGATTACACGAATAATTTGTTTGCCAGTCTAAAAAAATTGACTTTTTTTCCTTTTTTTGTATTTTGATTTGTCGTTTTTGTTTGATATTTCAAAAGTATTGTATGAACATTTTGGCACAAAATTGATTCCATACAGAGGCAGCTTGTCTGTCGTGGGCATGTTCCACAAAAACTTACAGAATCACTTTTATTGCCAGGTATGTGGACACACACACAAGGAATTTGACTCCCATTTCACTTGGCTCTCATAGTACAAAACAGATAAAAAGCGTATACACAAAAACAAACAAACAAACAGAAAGAAAAAAAATTGTTGCAATAGGTGCATAGTGCAAAGTAATCCAAGCAAGTCAACTATGGAATAGATAAATATAAAGTATACAGTGTGCACAGAATTATGGTATGAGTGTGCAGATATTTTTCAGTAAAACATACCTAAGGCTACCTCTCCAGCACAGTAACGAGACACATACTGAAACGGCACAGTGCATTCATTACACATGTTTATTCTGAATTCATCTCATCTCATTATCTGTAGCCGCTTTATCCTGTTCTACAGGGTCGCAGGCAAGCTGGAGCCTATCCCAGCTGACTACGGGCGAAAGGCGGGGTACACCCTGGACAAGTCGCCAGGTCATCACAGGGCTGACACATAGACACAGACAACCATTCACACTCACATTCACACCTACGGTCAATTTAGAGCCACCAGTTAACCTAACCTGCATGTCTTTGGACTGTGGGGGAAACCGGAGCACCCGGAGGAAACCCACACGGACACGGGGAGAACATGCAAACTCCGCACAGAAAGGCCCTCGCCGGCCACGGGGCTCGAACCCAGGACCTTCTTGCTGTGAGGCGACAGCGCTAACCACTACACCACCGTGCCGCCCTGTTCTGAATTCATTCAGGCAAATAATTTTATTTATTTATTTATTCTTTTTTGCAGTTTCACGTCTGAAAATGAGAGCGAAAGATATGAAAAGCTAAATGCTTAACTCAGGAAACTGACACACGCATTACATCGCCGTCTTGATGGGGGCAACGTTCAAGATCGAGTCCGCCAAGTAGCACTGAATTCAAATTTAAAGCGAATTTTTATTTTATTTTTTGACACCAAGCCACAAAACCTCACAACTGATGGTTCTAGTCATCCATGTTTGTTTTAAGATCTTTTACACATTAATTGAATAATGTGAAAAATAATTAATGACTCAAAGTATGCAAAACCTTCATTTATTCATTTATTTTTTAAAAACGTAGGTAAAACAGCCATGCTATTGGCAAGAGAACTCTCACTCACTACATGAACACTGACCAGAACATACTAAAATTGCATACTGCTCAGGTGTCCACTTAAAGAGCTGGCGTAATTTTAAGCACAAGTTACGTGAACTTACTCAAATTCATGTCCTTGGATGTTCTTCTTGATCCTGTGATATGCATGTCATTGCGGTTCAGTTCATTTCAGGAGCATGCAACGACGCATTCGTTGATTCATTTCCTTGTCCTTAGTTGTTTCCAAGTGACTGACGTCCCTGCGTCATATTCGTTATATCGGACAATCACAACATTGCTCGTGTGACATCACCACTAGTCTGCTTTTCATTTCATGTCAACATGCTGCTAACCGGTTTTAATTATACAATAGTGAGCTGGGAAGCTTATTGTCTGGGTCAAACCAGCATTTTATGCCAAGAAGTAAAAAGAAAATGTTCATGTCTAGTCAGGAGTCCAACCCTGATCAAGTTTCACTCAGCAAATTCAGGACATGCACGTCGTCTTTATCCAGCAGAACCGACGCGAGATCATTTATATTCTGCCATGTCCTGAAAGTCATTACATCCATGACGCAAATTACAGTTGATGAAGGTACTGAAAGGAGCCAAAACACGTTCGTCGTCGTTAATGAAAGCTCACAAACTGCCGAAGCGGTCTTATTATGACGAGATACGCATCACTTCACAGCAGTCTCGACTTTATAGAGAATGTTTTTTGCAACATTTTTAAATGACAGACAAATAGGACTTGGAGAAATGTTGTTATTAATCTGGGTACGCAGTTTATATTTGCAGGAAAAAGTGCTTCCCTTGAAACTTGATCGGTGTAGCTGAATAGTAAAATGCACACGTTCACAATTTCAAAAGTGGCTTTTGTTCCTGTGCTCACTATCTGATCATTATATGCAAAGCAAGCCTTACAAAAACAGTGACACCTTTGAGTCTTCAAAGTGCTGTGACGCAAATCGTACCGTGGTAAGCCACAAATGTGCTGCAAGCGTTTAACATGAAGACTGCTGACAATCACCTGTCACTGTAACCATGAAATCGACTTTTATTAGAATATACGTTGACAGTTAAAAGGTTTTCGACACCCAAGGAAATTTGGTGAAAAAAAAAAATTGTGAAGTTTCCTTGCTTGCAAAGTGTCACCTTTTCACATACCACTATTAATTATTAGTTTATATATATATATATATATATATATATATATATATATTTTTTTTTTTTTTTTTTTTGGGGGGGGGGGGGGGGGGGCGACAACAACCACAACACACACGCACTTCTCTGTCTGAATGTCTAAACATTTTTTTCCCCTCGTAAACTTTTCCCCACCTTTTCTTTTGAACAAGCCATGTCTTCATTTCACTAATCGGACCACAGAGAGCAAATTAAATTAATTAATTAAAAAAAAAAAAAAAAGGCTGAAAACTCAGTTGATCATTTCTATAGCATATGTAGGTTTTTTTTTCTGTGCTCAGTTTGAGACGTTTTTCTAAAAAAAAAAAAAAAAAGGCTGAAAACTCAGTTAATCAGTTCTATAGCATATGTAGGGTTTTTTTTCTGTGCTCAGTTTGAGACGTTTTTCTAAAAAAAAAAAAAAAAGGCTGAAAACTCAGTTAATCAGTTCTATAGCATATGTAGGGTTTTTTTTCTGTGCTCAGTTTGAGACGTTTTTCTAAAAAATAAAAAAAAAAAGGCAGAAGTCAATCAAGAAATGTTTGTTATTAAATGTTCAGTGAATCGAGTGATTTTACCGGGACTTTATACGTCGAGCTAATCTAAACCACATAAGACTAAAATCATTACCACTCTAATCCTGTACCTGCAGCACACCGCATTTCTGTTTAGGCGTCCTTTACACTAAACACATTTACCCTGCCATTAATAAAAGCGCTCATTTTAAAGTCTCGGAGAGTGGGCGGTGAATAAATC